>NC_041385.1:853380479-853387233 GCF_002162155.2 Triticum dicoccoides | reverse complement strand
TCAGCCACCGTCGCCTATCCCTCCTCCCTCTGCGCTGCCGTCACCTCCTCCTCCTCACTAGACTCGGTACCACCCTCCTCCTCCGTCCTCCCTCGACTCGCCGCTGGCCGGCCCCTCCTCGCTCCGCCCTTCCTCCTCCGTCCTACTCTCTCCTCCCTCCTTGAGTCGCCCCTCCTTCTCGCTCCTCCCTCCTCCATCCACAACCCCTCCTCCCTACTACATTTTGATTTAGTATGCTAGGTCATATACAACATTTTGATTTAGTTCATATGATTGAGTTGATTTAGTAGGCTAGTTGATTTAGAATATTTTGATTTTCTTGATTTAGTAGGCTAGTTGATTTAGTTGATTTATAAAACATTTTGATTTATATGATTTAGTAGGCAAGTTGATTTAATAGGCTAGTTGATTTATAGAACATTTTGATTTAGTTGATTTAGTATGCTAGTTGATAGCTCTGAAGATTTGGCACCACCTAGCTGTGAAAATATAAGTGAAGAAGAACCAAAAAATCACATGCTACTGTTTTTCTTTCTTGTGAGGTGGATTGTTAATCCTTTGCTCATATTGCTATGGGAAAATGGCGCCACCACCACCACCACCATGTCGATTGTGCAAGTCAAGGTGCGCCAGCAGCCTTGCAACTGGCAAGTTGTACGACATCTACCTCCAGCCAAGTTTTCATCATGCGGCAGTAAGAAATTATATGAAATGTAACAACTATTTTATTTTTAGTGTTGGCATTATTGCATTGTGTCATTTTGCTCTTTTTACACAGATCTTCCCATGCAATGTGAGGTTGAAATTCAACAAGATGGCAGGAGACACTGTGACATTTGAGGCTCCTGAGGGGACATACACTATGGCAGTCGAGAAAGGACGAAATATTTCACAGATTGGAGGAGATGGATGGGCCCGTTTCGTCTCCCGCATGCGTCTTACTAGTGGTGAGTTGATCAGCTTCTCCTTCAGAGCAGAAAGACCCAAGATGGCTGTCATTTATATCAACCTGGTGGAATATGATGAAGATGACGAAGATGGTGAAGATAATGAGGTCCCACTCGATGAAGATGATGAGGACCCACTTCATGAAGCCATCGTAGCTCAAAGAATGAGGCTGAGCAAGGAGGAGGTGTGCAACCTATGGGACATAATTCCGCCACGTGCTGACTTTGTTAGGGTGCCATTCGTGACCCGCCTGACAAGTACCATGGTCAATCGACATGATATGGTATGTTATACTTACAAATGCAAATTATCCGATGATATGCTTAGTGTAGAGTCCAATGATATGTTGTGTGGAATCTAGTCGATATGTGCTTTAGTGTAGAGTTCGATCACATGCTTATTAGTATAGAATCTAAGGAACTATTAATAGTGTAGATAATCCATATATACTTATTTGCAAGAGTATGTGCGAGGCTATTTATTAATTGATATGTTTTTTCTTTTTCAGAAATTGGCAAAGAGCCTATCTGTGAGTTATGGTATCGAGCCCGATGAACAAGCTCAGCTCGACTACGGCTTACCGCAAGGGGCTCCGTCACAGTCTGTAATTACCGCGTGGATACGTACGGTCGCACACACTTAAACTCGGTTGGGTGGAAGAGATTCCTCGATGGCAAGAATCTTCGTGTTGGACAGGCCATCCTAATTACTATCAGGAACACCAACCGCCCAAGCTTGAGGATGATGATCGTCTTTGATATCATCTAGAACTACATATGTGTGTGTGGCTATATCATCTAGAACTACATAGGATGATCGTCGTCGATATCATGTAGAACTGCATATGATGATCGTCATCGATATCATCTAGAACTACATATGATGATCATGGTCGATATCACCAAGTATTGCTTGAGGATGCATGTTGACTATATATGATATTGTTATCTAGTACTCCCTTCGTTCCAAATTACTCGTCGTGGTTTGAACCACGACGAGTAATTTGGAACGGAGGAAGTACTACCTAGTACCTATAATGCTTTATGAAATTGATATCTAGTACTACCTAGTATCTGGACCGACCGAAATGGGGTAGGAAGCTGGGGAAAATGATGAAAGATATAACAGTAGCGAGGGGCTAGGAAACCGCTACAACTAACTAATAGTAGCGCGTTCCAAAAAAGCGCTGCTGATATAGTCAATAGTAGTAGCGCGGGTACAAACCGCGCTACTACTAAGAGTTAGCTGTAGCGCCTTACTAGTAGCGCCGCTTCCCGCACCGCCGCTAGCCTCAAAACCCGCGCTACTACTAGGGTTTTCCGTAGTAGTGGTAGGGAGGGTATTTCATGACACGCAGCTAGTACTGGAATCCCCGGTGGGTAAGGTGTGGACCACTTAGCAGTAGCACTGGGTGGACATCACGCGCTACTGCTATAGACTTACCTATAATAGCGATTTCCTATTATCCCACGCTACTGCCAAGGTTCTACCTATAAGGTATTTCCTAGTAGTGTGCCATTTTGAGCTCCAAAGAATTGCTATCTCTGATATAGCTTTTCCAGGTTAGAATTACAACTCCTGGTAATCTCCTACTTTTAATGTATCTTGCATTTTAAGAGAGAAAAGACATTAGAGTTGCATCATAATAGGTAATATAACTTAAAAATAACATAAGTAACAGTAGGAAATCATGATGAAAAATAGACGTAACATTGACATGGGACATCCCCATGGCGTTTGCCTCCTCGAAAAATAGTTGTATGGGCTGAAGCAGGCTCCTCGTCCCTAGTACCAACGCTTTGTCCCGTTTATTTGAAGCATTGTCTTTCGAGATATGACATTGGATTCCTTCTTGTTCATGCTCCATTGCGATAAGACACAATGCATCTTCTTATCTACATAGATGACTTTGTCCTCACGGCGTGGACTACCTAGTTTCTACCCCGTGACATCGATCGATCATCTTCTCTTGCAGTTCTCACTCAAGGACATGGGCCCTCTACACTTCTTCTTCGGCATCAAGGTACGACACACGACTCTAGGCTTCATCCTCTCACATGAGTAGTATGCTACCGAGTTCCTCGAGCTAGTGGGAGTGATTGACTGCATACCCGCTACCACACTTGCCTACAAAAAAAGACACATATGTGCCGGAAGAAAGACATAATTATGACACTTCTATGACGATAATTGTGACAAAACCTGGTATCATCATAGATGTGGTGGGCTCCTACTTCTACTACCAAAAATTATGACAGAAAATGGGGTTTTCATCCTGGGCGGGCCGTAGACGCAGCTGCATGACATTCTTTGGGCCGTCCATAATGGAAAAAACCGTGGTAGAAGCGAGGGCGAGGAAAATATCGAGGAGTTCCCAGTTACGGAGGGTGGTCGGGGGCCGAGCGATGCGCGTTTCTCTCATACACGTACACGTGTGGGTGCAAGGAGTTGGGATTTAACTGAACCCGAACGAGGCGTTTGCCTACTGAACCCGAGCGATTGCACTGCAGGCTACACATTATAGAACCCGAGCGATCAATCGATGGCTGTTAACTGAACACGACCGAGCGATTCCTTCGCTACTACTGCTAACTGAAGCAGATCGATGCTGCCTCTGGATGAACAGTGAGCGTTGTTGGGGGGTTTGGATGAACAGTTCTCGGTGGGGGGTTGGATGAACAGGACCCTGTGGTGTTGACGCTGGATGAACAGGACCCCGATCGATCGAGCCGGTTGGGGGATGGATGAAGATGACCCTGTGGAGGGCTAGATGAACAGGACCCCGTGGAGGGCGGGTTGAACAGTAGCCGATGGAGGGCTGGATGAAAAGTAGCCCGTAGAGGGGTGGTTGACCAGGACCCCGCGAAGAAGGCTAGTTGAATAGTAACCGGTGGAGGAGCGTGCGGTGGGGGCTGGATGAACAGGAGCCCGTGGATGAACAGTCACAGGTGGAGGCTGGAGGTGGTCATCGGTGGATGAACAATATCCCACGAAGGCTGGAGGAGGTCGACGGTTGAGATGAACAGTATCCCGTGGAGTCCCGTTGTGTGATACGCCACACCCCTCTCGATGAACATGACCCCCATTTCGACCATAGCGCTCCAACACAAGTCTGTTTCCTCCATTTTGTGGTATGCCACACCCCTCCCGATCAATAGGACCCCGTTTCGACCGTAGGAGGTCCAAGGGAAGTCCGTTTCCTCCATTTTGCGGTACGCCATTCCCCTCCTGATGAACAGGATCCCGTTTCGACCGTGGTCGGTCGAACACAAGGCCGCTTCCTCCATGATGCGGTACGCCAGTTCTCGTTTCCATCGGTTGTTTAGTCTAAGCCAGTTAGCTCCCGATAAACGCGACACATTCCGTTCCGACCCAGCCGGTTGGCTCCCCATGAACACGACGACGACGTAGTTTTTCCGTTCTGACCTATCCATGTACACGAGCCATGGCCATACGTATGCGCGAGTAGGCGTTCAATACCCTGCCCGTATGTACGTACGTGGCCATATTTACTTTCTTGCACCCTGGCTGTTGAACGTACGTGTACATGCTACGTGCGCACCTCTACTATGACACGTGCGCGCCTCTACTACCACATGTGTGCGCCTCTGCATCGACCAGTATGTACGTACACGTTCGCGACAAGAATGACAATGCTACATACGCTTCGACCAGGTGGGTCCTGACTGTTAGGCACTTCCTTGTGTGCGAAGACGTAGCTGGTGGGTCCCAGCAGTCCGGGGGCGAATCTTTTTTGCCTGTAATATGGATGCACTTTGTTGCGTGCGAAGATGTAACTGGTGGGTCCCAGCAGTCAGGGGGAGAAAACATTATTTTTCAGGGTAAAAAGGATGTTGTTGCAGGCATGCGTCCATGGACGTGGTGCGTCCCCACTGTCAGCCTCTCACGTACGGTGATCTTTCGATGACTCTCGTTTGTTGACCACGTTGATCACACCGTGCCGAGCGCACCAAGGCCGGTGGACAAAGGCGAGGCCCCAGACTGGAACGACCCGGAGATGGGGAAGACGCGGCAGTGAAGTTGCAGATGGAGAGGAGTGGGAAACTTGACTGGTTCTGGTGCGGGGTGGGCTTACACTCGGCAGAGAATAACAGGAGGTGCGGAGTGGAGGGATGGCCTGGCCGTCAGCGGGGTAGTGTTTCGCTGCAAGGCACGCAAAACAATGCTGCTGGACGATCGGAGGCTGGAGTAGGCGGTCCTGACAGTGCTGGGGGAATAAGACGAGAGACTGAAGAAGAATGCCGGCAGTTGGATGTAAATCCAACGCTTGCCTAGGCTTCGACCGACTAGCCACAATGTCAGCCAGTCCATTTGTTTTTTAAGTCCATTTGATGGGCTGGGTGAAACAATGATGCAGCATCTGTGCAAACCCGTTTATATATATATGGTATAATTTAAATCCCATTTGCATTTTTCTCCAAATCCGCAGACTTGCTAGGCTGGGTAAAAATATCATATTGGGCTGGACGGAGAAATGTTATAAAAACATAAATACATGATTGTACGTTTATTACTGCATTGGTCAGTAAAATCTTTGCAAGCTTATATATGCAATCACTAGGAGTTAGCTTGCCAAGTTATATATATAAATATTATTATTTTTCTGTAAGATCTTTCAATTTATGAAATAAAATATTGTTTTAATTCGATGAGCTAATAGGACGTGGGGTGTTATTATTTTTTAGGCTAGTCATGGGCCAGTTGGGTTGGTTCTTGGTTAAAGTACTGGGACAAAACTCAGTTTATATCGGAAAAGAAAGTGGGAGAAAATTCAGATATAGGATTAATGAAAACCAGAAATAAAGGAAGTGGGAAGGTATATGAAATAATTGGATGAATGACAGGTTTAACGGTACCTTATGTTGTTTCTATATATATATATTACTGCACTGCACGCTTAACGCGAGAGCACTGCACTTTCTATATCAAGAGCACTGCAATACAGACTAGTGAACTTCGTGTCGGAGAAAACTGCACGCATTGTTTTTCCGGTAATGTTTTTCTCTAAATTTTTAACCATTTATCAGAACGAGGTGTATAATATACCGTTAGAAAGCTATGGATTAGGTGCAACTTCTCCATGTTGAACACGTTTCGAGATTCCTCGCGGTTCAAGAGCAGTTTCAAAAATGGTGCTGCGGATGACGAGTGGGAGCGAGCATATTTTCATATTTTTTTTCTAAACCGCTAATCGGAATAAAGCAAATGATACGCCATTCGAAAGATATCGTCCAGGCACATCTTTTTCATATGTATTATTTTCTCTAATTCGTTATGGTTTAAGAGCTGTTTCAAATTTACTAAATCACGAAACTATGTTTTTTTTGAAATTTTTGCAATTTTCCGTACTATTTTCAATCTAGTTTTTGAACCATTTGTCGAACCGAGGCGTGTAATACGTCGTTGGAAAGCTATGGACAAGGCGCAAATTTCGCATGTAGAAATGGTTTTGAGATTCTTTATGGTTTTAAGTTAATTTTGAAAATGGTGCCGCGAACAACGAGTGGCAGCTGTCGTTTTTCGCAAAAAATTTCAAACCATTTTGTCAAAATGATTCAAATGATATGCCGTTGGAAAGATATCAACGAGACGCACTGGTAGAAAAAGAGGCTTCCGTCCAGCCCCATTAGTCGCGAAACTATAGGAACCGTGACTAATGAAGTCTTTAGTCGCGGTTCGGCAGACGAACCGCGACCAAAGGCTTGGGCCAGGGCGCTCGGTGGCCAGCTGGTGCACGTGAGGGGCTTTAGTCGCGGTTGGCCAGGCCAACCGCGACTAAAGGTGC
>NC_041385.1:853375963-853380114 GCF_002162155.2 Triticum dicoccoides | reverse complement strand
GGTTGGCCTGGCCAACCGCGACTAAAGCTCCTCCCCTATATATACCAGTTCAGCGCACTCACTTGGCCATTTGGTGCCACTTCTCTTCACAAGGGGGGTGTAGGTTTGCTTTTGGTTCCTCTTATGCACACAAGGTGTTTGATGAAATGCCCAACAGCGGGAAACAAACATGATATGAAGTGTTGGAGCCACACTTGAGGTTCCTCCTCGATCGCGGTTAGCAACTTGAACCTTTCATGCATGTGTGTCATTGATAAATTATGCATGTGTGTTGTTCATTGTTTAATTTCTATTGTTTATAGCTAGTTACTTTAACAAATGCATGATGGTTAATTATATATTTTATATTATAATAATGCAGATGAATCGGCAATGGATGTACGGTAACCGACTCTCCCGCGAGTTCACTACGGGTTTGAAAGATTTCCTCGTAGTGGCTAATGCGAACAAGCAGAAGGGTTTTGTTATCTGTCCATGTGTTGACTGTAAGAATCAGAAGGGTTACTCTTCCTCAAGAGAAGTTCACCTGCACCTGCTTCGGCACGGTTTCATGCCAAGCTATAATTGTTGGACCAAGCATGGAGAAAGAGGGGTTATAATGGAAGAAGATGAAGAAGGGGATGATTTCATCGATGAAAGCTATCTTGCTCATTTCGGTGATACTTTCATGGAGGATGCTGAAGGTGAAGGGGAAGGTGAAGGTGAAGAAGAGGCACGTGATGAGACCGTTGATGATCTTGGTCGGACCATTGCTGATGCACGGAGACGCTGCGAAACTGAAAAGGAGAGGGAGAATTTGGATCGCATGTTAGAGGATCACAGAAAGTCGTTGTACCCCGGATGCGATGATGGTCTGAAAAAGCTGGGCTGCACACTGGATTTGCTGAAATGGAAGGCACAGGCAGGTGTAGCTGACTCGGCATTTGAAAACTTGCTGAAAATGTTGAAGAATATGTTTCCAAAGAATAACGAGTTGCCCGCCAGTACGTACGAAGCAAAGAAGGTTGTCTGCCCTCTAGGTTTAGAGGTTCTGAAGATACATGCATGCATCAACGACTGCATCCTCTACCGCGGTGAATACGAGAATTTGAATGAATGCCCGGTATGCACTGCATTGCGTTATAAGATCAGAGGCGATGACCCTGGTGACGATGTTGAGGGCGGGAAACCCAGGAAGAGGGTTCCCGCCAAGGTGATGTGGTATGCTCCTATAATACCACGGTTGAAACGTCTGTTCAGGAACAAAGAGCATGCCAAGTTGTTGCGATGGCACAAAGAGGACCATAAGTCGGACGGGGAGTTGAGACACACCGCAGATGGAACGCAATGGAGAAAGATCGACAGAGAGTTCAAAGATTTTGCAGCTGACGCAAGGAACATAAGATTTGGTCTAAGTACAGACGGCATGAATCCTTTTGGCGAGCAGAGCTCCAGCCATAGCACCTGGCCCGTGACTCTATGCATCTACAACCTTCCTCCTTGGTTGTGCATGAAGCGGAAGTTCATTATGATGCCAGTGCTCATCCAAGCTCCGAAGCAACCCGGCAACGACATCGATGTGTACCTAAGGCCATTAGTTGATGAACTTTTACAGCTGTGGGGCAGACCTGGTGTCCGTGTGTGGGATGAGCACAAAAAAGAGGAATTTAACCTACGAGCGTTGCTTTTCGTAACCATCAACGATTGGCCTGCTCTTAGTAACCTTTCGGGACTGTCAAATAAGGGATACAATGCATGCACGCACTGCTTACATGAGACTGAAAGTGTACATTTGCCAAATTGTAAGAAGAACGTGTACCTTGGGCATCGTCGATTTCTTCCGAAAATTCATCCAGTAAGAAAGAAAGGCAAGCATTACAACGGCAAGGCAGATCACCGGCCGAAGCCTGCGGAACGCACTGGTGCTGAGGTATTTGATATGGTCAAGGATTTGAAAGTCATCTTTGGAAAGGGTCCTGGAGGACAATCAGTTCCGAAGGGAGCTGACGGGCACGCAGCCATGTGGAAGAAGAAATCTATATTCTGGGAGCTAGAATATTGGAAAGTCCTAGAAGTCCGCTCTGCAATCGACGTGATGCACATTACGAAGAATATTTGCGTGAACCTCCTAAGCTTCTTGGGCGTGTATGGGAAGACAAATGATACAAAGGAAGCACGGCAGGACCAGCAACGTTTGAAAGACCCTGATGACCGGCATCCGGAATGGTTTCAAGGTCGTGCCAGCTACGCTCTGACCAAAGAAGAGAAGGTCATCTTTTTTGAATGCCTGAGCAGTATGAAGGTCCCGTCTGGATTCTCGTCCAATATAAAGGGAATAATAAACATGGCGGAGAAAAAGTTCCAAAACCTGAAGTCTCACGACTGCCACGTGATTATGACGCAATTGCTTCCGATTGCTTTGAGGGGGCTCCTGCCGGAAAATGTTCGAGTAGCCATTGTGAAGCTATGTGCATTCCTCAATGCCATCTCTCAGAAGGTAATCAATCCAGAAGTTCTACCACGGTTACAGAACGATGTGATCCAATGTCTTGTCAGTTTCGAGTTGGTGTTCCCGCCATCCTTCTTCAATATTATGATGCACCTCCTGGTTCACCTAGTCGAAGAGATTTTCGTTCTCGGTCCTGTATTTCTACACAATATGTTCCCCTTCGAGAGGTTCATGGGAGTATTAAAGAAATATGTTCGTAACCGTGCTAGGCCTGAAGGAAGCATCGCCAAGGGCTATGGAAATGAGGAGGTAATTGAGTTTTGTGTTGACTTTGTTCCTGACCTTAAGCCGATTGGTCTTCCTCGATCGCGGCACGAGGGGAGACTAAGTGGAAAAGGCACGATCGGAAGGAAATCAACGATATGTATGGACGGTCATTCTCTGACTGAAGCACACCACACTGTACTGACCAATTCCAGCTTGGTGGCTCCGTACTTTGAGAAACACAAGAATATTTTACGCTCGGACAACCCGGGGAAGCCTGAATCCTGGATTAGGAAGGCCCACATGGAGACTTTCGGCAGTTGGTTGAGAAAACATTTAATGAATGACAATGATGTTGTAGATCAGCTGTACATGTTGGCCAAGACACCATCTTCGACTATAACGACTTTCCAAGGGTACGAGATAAATGGGAATACATTTTACATGATCGCCCAAGATAAAAAGAGCACCAACCAAAACAGTGGTGTCCGCTTTGATGCAGCAACCGAGAATGGGCAAAAGGTCACATATTATGGTTACATAGAGGAGATATGGGAACTTGACTATGGACCCTCCTTTAAGGTCCCTTTGTTCCGGTGCAAATGGTTCAAGCTAACAGGAGGTGGGGTAAAGGTGGACCAGTAATACGGAATGACAATGGTGGATTTCAACAATCTTGGTTACCTTGACGAACCATTCGTCCTAGCGAAAGATGTCGCTCAGGTTTTCTATGTGAAGGACATGAGTAGCAAACCGAGGAACGGAAAGATAAGAAAACGATCAGTACATCATGCGATGATCCAAAGCGCCACATTGTTCTTTCAGGGAAAAGAAACATCGTGGGAGTGGAGGACAAGACAGACATGTCAGAAGATTATAATATGTTTGCTGAAATTCCGCCCTACAAAGTGAACACCGACCCAAGCATTAAGTTAAATGATGAGGATGCTCCATGGATACGGCACAATCGTAAGCAAGCAGGGACACAAGGGAAGAAATGATGTGTAATAATTTATTGTACCAAACTTTGTTGAATGGATCATGTGAATTATATTACCCGTGATGTGTTTGGTGTCCATTTTCGAATGATTCGAGATACCACTGATGATACATGAAATTTGGAGTGATTTAGTCATACTCCTGCCTAGGCGTATAAAATTTTGAATTGAATTAGTTTATTTTTCTGAATTTTTTGATATATTATTTATATTTTAAACATTTTGAATTGAATTAGTTTTATTTTTCTTAATTTTTTGATATATTATTTGTATTTTTAGAATTTTCAATTGAATTAGTTTTATTTTTCTGAATTTTTTGATATAATATTTGTGTTTTTAACATATTTAATTGAATTAGTTTTATTTTTCTGAATTTTTTGATATATTATTTGTGTTTTTAACATATTGAATTGAATTAGTTTTATTTTTCTGAATTTTTTGATATATTATTTGTATTTTTA
>NC_041385.1:853349254-853375887 GCF_002162155.2 Triticum dicoccoides | reverse complement strand
GGCCGGCCTCGCTGCCCTCAACGCCGCCGGCCGGCCTCGCCGCCCTCAACGCCGCCCCCCAATCCACCTCGGGCCGGCCTCACCGCCCTCAACGCTGCTCTACAGAGAGCGATCGAGATCGTGGAGAGAGAGAGAGAATTTTTTTTTGTTCTTTTTAATTTTAACTAGTTAATTAGTTTAACAAAAACGGTAAAATAACTTAAAACTTGATAATTAACAAAAAAACCATAAAATTTGATAATTAACAAAAAAAAACGTATATACGGAGAGGGGGCGGCGAGGGGGGCGGCGATGCGCGCGGTGTTTTTTTAGGGATCGAGAGGGGACGGCGAGGGTTATAAATGTGTGTTGTCCTCACCTCCCTCTCCGTGACGCCGTCGTCTGCCGCCCCGTCTCGCGCTCTACCGCGACACCCTCTCCCACCCCTTCCTTGCCCCCTCCTTTTGCCACCGCCCTTTCGCCATCGCCACCGCCACCGCCCCCCTTCTTCACTTAATTAATTTGTTTTTACTACATGTTTTCAGGACTGACATAATGGCGGACGATAGAGCTGACCCGATTATGGACAACTATGATCCGGACGGTGAAGCACATATGTTCGGCATCATAAACGGCGATATTCTATATGTGCCGACCGGACAAGAAGAAGATGATATCTCTTCTTATCTGAACCTTGACGGTGAAGATGAAGGGCGCCGTCAGCAAGATGATGCCGAACAAACGTCGATAAACGACGATCTTCAAATGGAAGTAGCAACCACCTCCGGTGCCGAGGTATATATATATACATTGAGCCTCTGGTGATACAAACTAACTGATTTGAATAAATATGTGTGGACTAACGCGCGCGACTCTCTTTCTTATTTTAGCCCTCGGCCGGATCGTCGAAACAATCGAGTACGTCGTCAAAGCGTGGCGCAACCAAGACGATGAAACAAGGAGAAACATGCACCATCGAGGTTGTCGACAGTGCAACCGGCAGGCCGCTGGAGCCCCGCAAGAATGCCACCAAGTTTGTCAACCAATGCGGAGCCATTGTTAGAGACAACGTCTCGATCACCGTCCAGGAGTGGAATAAGCCAAAGAAGGCACGAATTGCTGGTTTCACTTTTGTCGATAAGAGAACAAAAAAAGATTGCTTCAAAAAGCTTATGGAACATTTCGTTCTACCTCCGGAATACAACAAATTCGATGAGGAGGGTAACAAGATTGAGGAAAACAAGGAGAGGAGGAGGCTAGTCAAACAGTTCGCTCTTCATAAGATGGCCGACGCATTCCGGAAATTCAAGCAAAATCTAGCCCATGACTTTGTCAAGCAGAAGAAGACTCCGGATTTCAAAGGACAATATGAGAAACTGAAACATGATTGGCCAGAATTTGTGAAGCAAAAGAAATCGGAGCAGTTCATTCAAATATCGAAAAAAAATAAGGAAAATGCGGCTAAGAAGGAGTACAATCATATTATGGGGCCAGGAGGGTATCGCCTTTGGGAGCCTAGGTGGGAGAAGATGGAGAACGAGCTGAGGGCGCGAGGAATCCGTCCAGGTACGGAGGGATGGGACCCAAGGGCCAAAAGCTGGTGGTACGGGCATGGGGGAACGCTGAACCCGGAGACAGGGGACTGTGTTTACCGGGGCAAAATAATTAAACCCACCCAAGCCCTTATTGACGCAATGAGGGATGCTCAAGAGGGGAAGATCAAGTTCAACAGAGAGAACGACGCGCTGACAAAAGCCCTCAGGAATCCTGAACACGGAGGACGTGTACGAGGCATGGGGCACATTCCGTGGAAAATAGGGTTCCCCCAGAACGATGACCCGTACGGTTACAGAAGCCGGAAGAGAAATATGGATCGGGAAGCAGATGTTGTGGCGCGGTTGGCATCGGAAATGGATGTGATGAAGAAAATCGTGAGTGTACTAGTAGCCGAACGAGATGCAGCTCGGGCGCAGCATGAAGATCATCCAGCGGATCTCAGAAGCCAGCAGCGGAGAAGCAGTGTGGCTTCCACGGAGGCCCCACCGGCTGGTGCAGATGCACCGACGATCAAAATTACTGCACCGGAGCCTCTGGTGGTCGAAATTGCTGCACCGGAGCCTCTGGTGGTCGAAATTACTACACCGGAGCCTCCTCGCTACCCCGTGGACGATATAAAGGAGATGAAAGAATGTCATCTGTATTATCCTATCGGGAACATGTCCATGAAGGTAGCCATCGGCAGTGCTTTACCATGTTTACCTGGAGCACTCCACCACAACAACCCCATTCAAGATGGCTATGCTCGTGTCACGGTGGAGGACATAGTCCAAGGGTTTGAGGACCTGGAGATTGACATTGCTACACCTGAAGGGGAGAAAAGACTTGGAGATGTCAAGCGCCATTTCATTCTATGGCAAAAGAAGTTTATCAAGTTTCCAGGCGAGGCGCCAAGGACAACAAGTCCACCCCCTACGGTGGTGGCGGTTCACCTACACCTCCGTCACGTCAGCCGACGCCCCCCAGTCCACAACGTCCGGCGGGTGATCAGACGCCGCCCCCCAGTCCTCGTCCGGCGGGTGATCAGACGCCGCCCCCCAATCCACCTCCGGCAAAGAAGCAGAAGCAGTCCTGGATTACTAACCCGGACCCTTATGTACCTAAGGCCACAAAGGTACCGGAGCCATCATTGAAGCCTCTCCCCACAAGGCCTTGGGAACGTAGTGCCGAGGAAACTGCCGCGGCCGCGGCTGCTGATCATGAGAAATGGAAGGCGGACTGCAAGAAGAAAAGAGAGCCCGAGCCCAAGCCAGTATTTTCTGATGAGCAAAAGAAGTGGGCTAAGTCATTTTTGAGCACACCGTCCCAAGCCGCGAAGAATCTGCCTGACGACTATGCACGTGAACTTCGTAGGCAGGCACTCATGTTGAAGGAGAAGAAAGAGCGGGCGGAGAACCAGGAGAACAAAGCCTTGGAGGAGGCCGAGAAAACGGAATTAGAAAGTAAAAAAAGCAGGAAACGAGTTGCCCAGCTCGGGGAACAAAGTAAACAATCGATTGCCCCGCTTATAGTGAAAGCCGCCGGTCCGGATGACCCCGATATCATAGCAGCTGCGGCAGCACATGGATTGACTGTAACGAGTGCCAGAGAACAAGCGGCCAACTTAGGTATTACTCTTCGCGAACTGTTAGGCCTTGATGAGGCGCCAGTGAAGGAGGTAGTAATTACATATGTGAAGAATGGGCCTCTCGTCGAGCCTGCGCAGGAAGAGTATCTACCTCCACAAATGAAAGGTCTGCTGAAATGGTACAAGGGTTACATAAAAAATAAAAACGCCAAAGAATATATTTATGCGGAAGTTAGATATGAGCATCACTTCAAACATTACTATGTACAAATTCATCTGAGTGAATTGTTCCAGCTTTTCAATCTGCGCGAGCTCGACAAATCTATCATCAGTTGCTACGTTCTGTAAGTGATTTATTTCTACCCCATCTCGTTCATATTGCCTGCACTATATATATGTCCTAACTATATTGTTGTGTCCGCTATTATACATGCAGAATGAAGATTAAGGAATGCAGAGTAAGGAACATCCATGATGTTGGGTTCATTGACCCACATCGTTAATGGATATGTGTTGGAGCATCACCCCGCCGACATGGAGGCAGACCTGTGGCAGTTTCTTACAAAGCAGGAACTCAAAGGTGATATTCTATTTCCTTACCATTTTGGGTGAGTGTTTTTGTCTTGAGCACATTCTCTTTTGTTTACTCCATGCATGGTATGTGGCCGGCTAATCGATGAGTTATGCATGACGTACTGTGCATGTATCGTGTCCGCAGGTTCCACTGGATTCTGCTAGTAATTAAAGTTGACACCTCAGAATGTCTCGTCCACGACTCTCTGAATAAGGATCCAAAGCTTTGGGTCGACATGAGAAGAATGCTGCAGAAGTAATTATTTTCATTCATTTGCGCTCTATATCGATCGGCCTATTTCGTTCATTTCCTAATATCAAGTAACTAATAACTCTCTTGTTCATTTAATTTTCTTTGCCTCGTAGGGTTTGGAGACGGTTCGTAGATACAATGGTCGGTGAATTCAAAAAAGAGCTAGAATTCAAAAGGGCAAAGGCTAAGAATGGCGAGGATATTCAGCCAGCGGGGACCAATCTATGTGCATACTATGTCTGTGAGATGATCCGGAGATACACCTCTGAGCAGGTTCCGAGTGATACCAATGCTTAGAGGAATAACCTCCGGATGATGCTTAGTCTAGAAGCTCGCTTCCGACCACTTCAAGAGGAACTAGCTGGATGGTTCAGGAGGGAAGTCCTCCATCCTAAAGGAGAACACCATTACGAGGACGTAGAACTTTATATGCATTAAATTATGTATGGAAACTTGTTCAAAATTGTATATGGTCATCCGATGATATTGAATATATATTGTATATTCCTCTTGAATTCTTTTTGGTTCTAATTTCAAATTTGTTTGAAATTATACATTCATATGCATGTATGTAGTACCGTAGAATATGTGAAACTCCTTCAAAATTAAAATAAAGCACAAAAGAAATAAAACAATACAAATTAAACAGAAAACAGGTTTAGGGGGGGCTAAAACCCTAAACCTGCGGCGGCCTTTAGTCGCGGTTGGCCAGAAGAACCGCGACTAAAGGTCCTCCGCCCCGACGGCCGCCTGGCGCCCACGTGGACGGGCCTTTAGTCGCGGTTCTTAAGCAACCGCGACTAAAGGGTGGGGCCTTTAGTCGCGCCCGTTCGGTCGCGGTTGCGCAACCGCGACTAATGGCAGTTGCGAACCGCGACCAAAGGCCCTTTTTCCACCAGTGACGCAACTTTTTCATGTAGAACACTCTCTCTAATTTCTTTTGGTTTAAGAGCAAATTTAAAATTATGAAAGTGCATACATTCTGTTTTTTTTGCGACACACCAATCGACGAGTGAACGTCATCCGACAGAAAATTGCACTGCACGTACGAAAACCGCACTGCATCAAACAGGCAAGTGAACTTCATGATTTCTTTTGTCAGACGTATTTTCTCAGACCAGTTTTTGTTGTCTTTTTTCCAACTTTTTTTTATGAACGAGAGTGGACCGCACAGATGAGGCAAGTGAACCGCGACAAGTATCATAGTGGACCGCATTATTTTTTTAGTTGTTTCGCTAAATTTTTTTGCACTTCCATGATATGCACAAGTGAATAGCATCACTCTCAAAAGCAAACCACATCTGAGGACCAAATGGACTGCAGACGTTGATGTAGCCAACTGATTTTTGAAACACGAAACAATTTTTGCATTTCATACATAGGGATAATGAAACATATTCTTTTTACACAAACTAAGTGCACTTCAAAAAAATCCAAAAAATGCAAAACATGGATGGAGTGAACTCCGTCGCCCAAATTTATCATAAGAAAATGTACTCCATGCCCATGCCCCAAGGAGAAACACCGCCGCACTGCACCACCTCAAAACACAAACAAAAGTCAAGTAGTGGACTGCACGCACCGTGCTGCCTGAACCATGAGCCACTCGCGGACGAGCTACATGTCTTCGACGAAGAACATGGAGTCGAGGAGTACTCGAGGAGGGCACACACCCACTGCACTGCACGCTGGAGTCGCGGTGCACTGCATCACCATGGTCATGCTGCTCGAGTGGTGGAGTATCAGCCGAGCAAACTACAAACAACATTTACACTGAACCACATCTGAGGATCACAAAAGGTCGTCACTGAAGCGGTGCACTCAGCAGGTGCGTGTAGCCATCATCGACTCCCAACGGAGTACACTTCAGTACTATGAGTCAAACTTCAATGATATTCGTTAGTAGCAAGTGCTCCTTCACCTGAATGGGTTGACAGAGGCTACCCCCATGGGCTTTGGATGCCGACCGCGTTGTGCCAACTGCAAGTGGTAGTGGACTGCATGCCGGTGTAGTGCCAACCGCAAGACGCTCGCTGGTGAGCTGCAAGTCCTCACCGAAGAAGTTTTCGTTGTCGCGTCGTACTGCAAGGTCGCATGCCGCCCAACTTCAGTGGTAACTGCCTGGGACTCGCTCATCATCCTCCTAGTGGCTGTTGGGGAAGAAGACAGGAGTTAGAATGGGGGGAAGCGGAGACAGAAGTGGCACTTGGGCCAGATCCGGCAGCCATGGTACTGGATTGAGAGAGGGTGGCTGTTGGAATGCGACAGGACCTGCAGAAGGGGAGACCAAGAGAAAGTCGCGCCGCCAAAATTTTCTGCACGCAAGTGCTTTGCGAACTGCACAGGCAGAGCAGCTGTGGATTGCAATTCCTAATTGGACGCACTTGTATGCAAGCACGCACTGCCGCACTGCATAATCAGCAGGCTATGTGATGCATGCGTTGGAAACATGGACCATGGGCGACCTTCAGCGGCATGGACTGCACCATTTGTGGACGGCCACGCACTGCAGCGGCGGGAGGTGGGCACTGCAAGCAGGGCCTCCCTCCACATGCACGCTGGTCGTGCTCCTGCTAGAGATCAGCCCGGCCAGCGGCGCCGGCCAAACCTCCCCTAACCCCGGATCCACAGATTCCACATCGCCCCGGCGGGAATCAGGTGGCGACGCTAGAGGAAGGTGGTGGGTTGGGCCGCCGTGGTGGATGGTAGATGTTGTGGACCAGGGGCACGCGGGATCCAGGCGAGGTGGTCCGTCGGCAGGCTTGCTGCGACGCCTGGGTGAGCGCGACTGTGCGTGTGGGACGGCGGCGACCGTTGCATCGCGGTTGGGTAGTTGGTCGCGGCACGACGGCGCGTGGTGCCCGAGCTCATCGTGCGGATGGCGGATACGCACGGGGGGCGGTGGTGGGTGGGACACGGCACCCAGGATCACTGGATCTGCAGGTGGCAGGCAACGGGATCCAGGGGTGAAGGAGTGTGGCTGCTTTGGGTTGGTCAAGGCGGCAACGCCCCGTGTCGGAGGAAGGTCGAGGGGATCGCCGGGTGGAACTGCTGCCGGCGGCGTAGGAAGTACAGGTGGACCCGTGGATGGTGCGGGAGGGGATTGGGGGCGAAGGTGGTGATATGTGTCAGGGAGGTTGGGTCGTTGGATGTGTGGGGAAGAAGGTGGGTAGCGCGGGGGTGGGTGCGGTGGGGGTGGGACGGTGGGTGGTGGATGTGGTTCCGGACGGGGACGGAGGAGTGTTATGAGAATAAGCCGGTTGATGTGCAGAATAAGGTCTTAAGGGGGTGTTATATATATATACTTTTTACTCTCTAAGATTTTTTTACTGATGCAGCGACGCTCCTGATCGCCGATAGTCGGTAGCACTCAGAGAACTGGGATGACTAAATCGGCCCATCTCATCGGAGACATATACGCGTGGTCACCCATGCACGCATCACTCCTTCCATGCATGCACGTGTGAGTAGCAATCATCTGATTATCCTAAATTTCAGATCCAGGTATTTTGCTTGGTTTCGTTGCGTTCTTGATTCAAGGATCAAGTTTCATCGGCATCTAGTTATCTCTGAACTGATCATCAATATGTAACCAGATCAGCGGAGGCTTGACAGTGTAGATGAGAAGTGAGCGCTGGCAGTTGGACATCGTCGTCACGCAACAGCGTGGCCGGCGGCCGACGACAACATGGCAAACTGTGACTTGACGGCGAAGATGGGAAGCGGCCATCGTCAGCTGGACGTCCGAGGACACCCTCACGTACTACCACAAGTGACAGGCGGCGGCTTGACGGGCAGCAATGTGTATCCATACTACCATCGATGCATTGTACTCCTATAGGAAATTACTAGCCATGACCGGGCGGCGGCACGCCGCGCCCTGTCGATGTATTGCAGTGAAATTTTCTGCATGTAATAGTGAAAACGTTGCAACACATTGCGTTGGTACTGCTGAGTTGCAGGGTTTTTCAAGTCCACCACAATCTGCGGTAAAATATGTGTATATGCGATACAATGGTACTGATGTGGGTGGGTGGCTCCACCTAGGTGCTCCTGTGTAATTCCCTGGTGACGGTCGAACACGGTAGGTCACGCTTCAAATTCGATAGGTTGACATCATGAAGAAAAAGTATGCAGGTTTAGAACATTATATACCAAAAGCAAAGAAGAATCCATCACATAATAACTTATTTACAATGCAGTGACATTATATCCGACTTGGTAGAACACGATTCATATTCGATTCAGGCTGTTACACGAAATAGCAAGGCACGATGGCAGCACCCACCCAGTCCACTATTGGTTACACAATATATATTCCACAAATTGAAGGGAATATAGACCATTGATTTCATCATTTGAATTTCTCAAATATATAGGAGGAACTAAGCACTAATAACAGTAATGGTTTGCTTAATAACTATACTTTGAATCAACATAGGCATCAAGGTTTCTATTCCTTGCGGACATCACGTAGAGCTGAAACACCAATGGGGATCAGTGAGCCTTCCTATGAAGGTGTACATAACCACATACAAATATTAGATGTTTACATGACAACATATCCCACTGAAGGTTGGCATCAGCAAGAACAAATGATCTCATGACACTGTACCAGAATACTCAAGAAACTTTATAATCATACTTATCTTCCTAAACAACCTTATAGAATTATTCTACTCATTATGATGATAAATAATCATAACGTGCATGCGCATGAGAGCGCATTATCATGTGAACTCCATCATCCAGGGTTTGTACATTTAGGTTTTACTGTTGTTCAGATTACTCATAGTAGGCCCGCTTAAGAATCACAGCCACCATTGACACTATCATGTGAAGTTACCAATTAGAGTGACACCACAGTACCTACTGGCCTGATGCATGCCTATTGGCTAACGCCAACATTGGATTGATGGATAATAGTCTATAATTAAACGTCTTGCAATTTATCAGTAAGCAGGAGGATAGTTCTCAAATGATTCGATGGAAACTTTTGTTTCTAGTTTTGAGATCAATAAGATGAAATGCGATATGCTCAATTCAAGCATATATCTTAATAGATGTAAGGTCAGCAACCTTGAAATCTATGTAGCCCATATGTTGTGGACGTTTTGGCATTTGTAGAATAAAGATGAGGGGAATGCCTATTAATGGATTCATGGCACCAGAATGACTGCAAGATATCAATAAACATGAAGGCATATCGATACAAAATTTGCGGAGGTTATTTAATTTGGGTCTAGAATTCCTCAGATTAAGAATGAGCAATACATGGCACTAAAAATATATGGAAGAATATATGTACATAATTGTACAAAGAAACTGAAGAAGCACCATCTTCTATAAGTTGTGCACAACCCTACAAACTTGACAGGCAAACAACAACACCATCTTCTATGAAACTCGAGCACTATAAACCCGCTAGTTCATAAGGGCAACTGACCAAACATGATAGCAAGGAGCAACAGTTGTAAAAGACCAATCAAAGGCTACATTAGCACAGCAAGCTGAATTCAGCAACATCAAAGAGCTAATGCTTATGGTGATGGTCCAGATGGAACAAAGCCGAGAGGAGAATGAGGCATACCGGTTTCTTCTCGACGCCATGTAGCTTGCTTATGCGGGCGGCAACACCACAACGCGACGCTGACGGCTCAGCCACACTCTAGAAGCCACGGCGAAGCGCCCAAATGATGTGCCTCGCTGGGCGCCCATGGCAGATCACCTTGGGTTCTTATCTTCCAAGATGTGCACAAGTGCAAGGACGTCTCAATGCTCAGGTCTAAATTGGAGAATCAAGGAAATACATTAGTATTAGGGCACAGATTGTTGTACTGTACTTTGTATCCCTATACAAACTTGCTCCATAAAAGGGAAATTGACGATTGCCCAACATATCATACAACAAATACCAGACCAAACCACATATGACCATAGTACCAAGTCATCTATCATTAAGGCCATACAAGTAATTTTTTTAATGATTCTAAATTCTAGCCATGCATGAGCTATAAAGAAGAAGCAACATACATAACCAAACAACACCCATCTGAAGTAGAGACAATGTGGTTTCCCACTACTGGTACTGAAATTTATACATATTCCGCCTCATCATCACATACCATATCAGGTAAAATAAAGCACCAAATAAATCTTGGATAGTAACTTAGACAATACTCCAGACAACAAGGTGATCGATCATTACATGCCATATCTATCAGAAGAGAACACAAATTCAGGCTTGTACCACATCCTATATAAACAACAAGGTGTTCCATGGTGCGACCATTTTTTTTTCTGGACGAAGTATTGGCCAAACATATCAGATCCACAACCATCTATCTATATAGCAAAGCATAACCACGCGAACCATACATATGGAACAATCAAACAGACTGCTACCACCAACACGACATGCGTAAGAAATATAAACAAGCAGCACAGATACGCACTAAAGGCAAGGAAGCAGTAGAGTCCCTACCCAGGAGACCAGGACCAACGACAAACACCCTAGAAAGAAGTAGAAACACCAGATCCTAGCCATTGGAAGCAGAAGACCAACACCACGAGGCGACGAAAGACCAAGAACCAAACGAAGGGCAGCAAACCGTAAAACCAACCATACTCGTCAGACAGAAACAAATTTAGTTAAGAAAATAGAGCAAATTACTCACTACATGAAAACCACATATAACTCTTTACCTTCAACAATTGCATCATCATCTATATCCTTAACAAGCTTCAAAATAATAAATCTCCGGTTGGCTGAATAGAAAAAGTTTGCATAAAAGATAAGAAAGAAATAAGATCTATGTGGTACCAGTTAACCTGCCACCACTAAGAATAAATACTTTCTTCCTAAGAATACAATAGTTCCATGCCAACATCCATGACAAATCTATACCCACTCATAATGTAAAATAAAATGGTATGGAAGATTTGTTCTACATGTTTTCCTGTCTACTGATTATGAATATAAAATGTAGCATCAAACCTAAATCCATCCTCTGATTACATACATATCATGCCAGTTTATACATACACAAGTATAAGTAGCTATAGCCTCACAATCATTGTCAGGGTAGCCTGCAGAGGAAGCATTGAGCCTGTCCACCCTGAATAAATCAAATCAGAAGGTAACATTCAGTTATGTAATACTGCAATAAGCATCACTAAAAATTCGATAAAAAGGAAATACATAATTATATACATGCATATGAACCTATTATAAATCAAACTGATGCTGGCATCGCAATCCGTTAACTTCACATCATTCAAGAGAACACATCAATATTACCAGTTTGAGAGAACATTAGTTTTCTCGCCAATGCATTGTGTAATGTTTCTAATAAAGTTCATCGCTGATTGTCAAAGAACATGGACATTACTAATACTCTCCCAAGCAACCAAAGCTTCCTCATTTTCCCCCAATGCGCAGAGTGCCTTGTCTGATTAAAAATGATAGCAATGTAAAATTTAATGTTGAAATTTGCTTCAAAACAACAGTATCCAAATTCAGGTGTTCTTTTGATCATTGGTGTACCTTTAGACTCAGAGCAGGGGAGCATCATCTTGCAAGGCAAGCTACCGGCCAGCACCGTCTGAGCCCAACACAATAGGTTCTCTCCTGCAATTCCACGATGACACGGGTGGATCAGTGGTCAGAGAGAGAGGGGGGAGGGGGGACCTATAGTAGAACTGCAGAACTGCAGCCAAGACCCTGCTGACAATGGAGAAGGAGGAGCTATCAGAAAGCACCTGCAGCGGACGAAGGAGGAGTGATGGACCATTTCAACAAGTTCCTAGCATCCAACTGCCGCCACCGCTTCCATGCTCCCTGATGTTGCAAAAGTCTTGTATTAATATCAGGAAAGTTCTCGTTAATATACCCCTAGGGCCTATTAAAAGAGTAGCTTCTGATAATCTACACGGAGTGTGGAAAACCTGACCAACATTACTAAGGCAACACATACGTTTATATGATGATTGAGATGGTTAGCTACATACTTTTTTATAGCTCACTGCCCATCTTCATGGTACGCAAGCACAGAGGAATTAATTCAGTTTGCAGGAGAACGCCGATAACCTCAGTATCATCAACATGCATGCATAATAAGAAGGTCAAAAGGCTTCTTGAAAAACCAAGAAGAGAACATTTGGTATTTGGAAACATATGCAGCTATTACAAAAGCAAGAAGAAAACATTAGATAGAAAAGACAACACCGAAAGCTGAAGCAAGCACATGACAACATATATTCTAAAATTACAGAGCAGAACTGGGTAGAGAAGTAAGTCAGTCTCAGATGCATCGACAAAACAATCAAGAAATCAAGTTTTGCTCGAGTTGAGCCTTGAATCGGCAACTTTCACACCTACCTTGCTCTAAATTAATCAAAAGAAATAAGAATATGCGCAGCACATAATACTTTTGGGAAATCGGTGTACACAAACATGAGGAGATCAAGCCTCGAAGCATATGATCTCCAACTTGATTTCTCACATAATATGTATGAGTGCTGCAAGTGCATCTATTGTGCTAAGTTTTTAGAGGCGAAAAATTGGTATAACTTTCTGTTGAGTAAAAGGAACATCATGGAGCTTCCAAATTTTCATGGCCATGGAACACACTCAACACCTAAACTTCGTGATCCCGTCGTCATGCCATCACATGAAGTCAAGGAAGCTCCTAAATTCATAGTGGTATCTTGAAGCAAAGCCGACATCCTACTCTCTTGGTTTATTCACAGAAAAGCAAAAATAAATACATGAAAGTAAAAGGTCGAGAGAGACATACAACACAAAGATGGTAATGACAGTAGAACCCAGACTGATGTATTGTAGCACCTAATCATTTTATAGGAAACAACAAAGATTGGTAACCAAAACAGCATCATAAACTATTTGTGTGAATAAAGGCATAAGTTTAATAATAACACGTCAAGGAAAAATATTAGTTATTTTTAGGCGCGACCACCAGGGGAACAATACATAGTAAGAAGATAAATAATAGAACCTAGGAAAAAAGGTATACTATAACTGGATGGGTGTCATTCCGCACTGTACCTCATCAAGTTTCTCACAACTACCAGAACTACAAACGACTAAGCATAGTAATAGTTGTCTCATTTTACTAACAGAAGCAAGATTATGAAGTGGTACTACATTAGAGCCACATCAGATGGTTTGCATCTTGTATGATAAGCCAATGATTTTCAGTGGTTAATAATGCACACATGGAATCATTAATGCAAGCAGCCATAGGCACAACAACTAATTAACTGACGGTCCGTTTCATCCAGCCAAAGCAAATGCAAAGGGTAAAAATGAAGGACATCTGATAATTGACCCCCTCATATATTCAGCCAGGGTCTATATTATATCCCTATTGACCACTTGATACATAACGCCACTTTGGCCCAATTGTGTAGGTTCAGTACGCAAAAGTGCAGTCGAAAGTCTCCCTGAAAATTGAGATGAGAGCTCGGAAGAGATAGAAACCACCAACCCAGGAACTGTTTTGCAGGATAAGAGAGGCCTCGTGGAACTGGAACGCGTCCTCCGATGCGCGTGTGTGGAACTGGAACCAACACAGCGCAACACAAAGATGCCGTTCGGGCCGGGGTCCTTGCCAAATTAGGGAGCTCACCAAGGCAGAAAACCTGGAAGAATGAAACACAATGACACCCTGTAAAAGTTGTAGTGAACACAACCAGCACAAAAAATGGTGCCCAACACCACTGGACCTATCAGAGAAAAGCAAAAAAAGACTAAATTAATAGCTTACCACATTCTCCCATAACAATAGATGCTATAATGTATCCAGGGATCAATAATAAGCTTTTATGGTTATTGATGACCCTTGACCCTCATAACCATGCCCTGTTTCATTTGAATTGCTTCAAATGTGTAGTTCTTCGACCTCTGTATACTCTGATCACAGGCATCACTTTGTTTCAGAAAACAAGGTGAAACGAACCTACACTAAGAATTAAACGTATGGTTGTTATAAATTTTAAAATGCAGTATGCACTGATCTGCAGTCCTGCATAGGATCATCACACATGAAAAAACAAAAAATCAACGGATGGAAGCAATAGCACCAACTATCTCAAACATATACTGTCAGCTTATTCCTGACTTGTCAAGAGAAGAAAAATGCTTTGCCATATAGAACCATAATCTTCACCAACATATGCAAGAAGGTTTTTTTTATCCCAAATGACGTGAAAAATTGAGACGTGCATAATTTAGTGTCCAAGGTCCTAAGCCACCTTGGAGAAAAGAAAAATCAATAATTCCAATTAGTGAAATAAACCACAAAATTCATTAAAACTATTTTGCTTGTAGCATGACATCAAGGCATGATAGCTTTTTCTGTTCCCAAGCCAAAATATTGGGTTACCAATAGTTACACATTGACTTATACTGAAGAAATCATCCATGTACAGTTGACTCACACGAAGTAAATATTTCTCTATATTCAGTTAAAACCTGAACATAAGGCATTATTCTCTGGGAACTAAAACCACATGGATAAACATATTGTATATCGTTGCTGCTTTACACTCAATTGAAAATTAATTGATGTCAAAAAATTTTTTTTGAATGCAGAAGAACATTCAGCTATAAAACACTCGATTATGCATGTGCAGAACCATGATAGTAACAGCAGAAAAGAATCGACCAAAGATAACCCTGAAACTTGGCTCACCTAATGTACACGCATCAGTTGCAATATTTCTCCTTGAAAACATAAACACATGCCCCATCTTATTTCCTCCTATAGTAGAGAAGAACCGTGACACTAAAACATGCAACAAAAATTCAAATAAAGTTCAGCCATTAGTAGGTCAAAATGCATGCCTCTCCAAGAGGAAATAAGTGCACATGACATCATATGGTTAACAAGAACGTGGCGGAGCACATCAAGTTGACTGAGATACAAATGAAATTCAAAGGATTTCAAGCAGGTATTTGCTATCATTCAATATTGACAGAGAGGAATCCCCATGGCAACTAATATTTCTATCTCAAAAAAACTACTCAGTGAAGCTCATTCTACACCAACTAAACAGATTAATTTATGAATTGCACAAAAAGAAACAGGAGATGGTAGGGGAGATGAAATAGCTCACCAGTTCACTCCCAGATGCAAGCACCACCAAATTATTTGTGTTAAGCAGAAGTCCATCAGTTCCATTGGTAACCTGCAGTGAAGATGATGATACACACGAATTACATATTTCAACCTTGTTATCGATTGTACCCCAAAATTAATGAAATGATTTTATTAACAGAAAGCTTCATAGACCAAGCAATGATATATTCTCTCACATAGATAAGATACCCAAAATACCTCGCTTGCTCACGAGCCTGCTACCAGGTTGCTACCAGGTGGCCGACGAATGGCAGAAGCAATGGGTGCGCTTAGATCTCAGACCAGCTGCAATACGGCAAACGGAATCAATCCCACACGAACACACATGGGAGCGCACACACGCACAGAGGAGGAGGGAGGGAGAGGGGCGCACCCGGACATGCCTCCGTCGTCCGCTTCTGGTGCCGCGACCTAGTCCAGGGCTGGCCGCTCGTGTGCGGCTGCGGAGGAGGAGACAGCCGTCGGGCTCCCTGCAGGATCAGAGGCGACTCTCCTCGGCTAGTTGTTGATCTGGGCCACCGCTACTGGTTGTCCCTCCATGACTCGAGCGGGAGCAAAGAGGCCGGTGCCAGTGCCGATCCTGTGGACCACCTCTGCAGGACGAGTTGTGCGGCCGTGGCGCGGCTAGTCCTCCTCGGCCACCGCTGCAGGATGGGGACCGGGGCGAGCGACGATGGCGGCAGGGATGTTGCTCATGCTCTGGCCCCATGGCTGCCTGATGTGGCTGCTGGTCCTTGTGGACGGGGGTGGTGACCGGAGCCGCCAGGAAGGGGAGCGGGGAGGAGGACGAGTGGGAGACGGGGGATGAGGGCGCGAGTGCGAGGGGAGGCGGCGGCGAGGTGGGAGGGGAGAGGAGGCGACGGTAAGGCGGAAGGAGCTGGGCGCGGGGGAGGCGCGGGGCGGAACGCGAGTGCCGGAGGAGGCGGCTAGGTTTTCACTCACCAGGTGCTGCTGCGGTTTTATACCCATATGTGAATGACTAAATACCCTGGTGGGGCAAGGATATTGCATTCTGATGCAATTGGAATTTTATCCGACGGTCGAAGTTGATCGGGTAAATATCCAATGACCCAAAGTGATTTGGATCGAGATCCGATGGTCTGTGTCGCGAGGAGATTTCGATCCGACGGCTAAAAATCGAAACGCCTAAGGAGGCTCCATTTTGTTCTGGACTCTAACAAGGGGATTTATAGCTACACTAGTAGAAAACATGGCTTTCGTTCGGGCCTGGCCAGCCCATTAGTCCCGTTCAGTCAAGAACCGGGATCCATGGAGGCATTTGTCCCGGTTCATCAGCCTAGGGGGCCGGCCGGGGCCTCGTGGGCATTGGTCCCGGTTCGTATGGACCCATTTGTCCCGGTTCCTGGCACGAACCGGGATCAATGGTCCTCGCTCCTGGCCCACAACCATTGGTCCCGGTTCGTGGCTTGAACCGGGACAGATTGCCGGGCTTTAGTCCCGGTTTGTACCATGAACCGGGACAAATGAGTTGGCTATATATACCCCATCGCCACAACAGAGCATTCCACAGTGCTCTGTTTTTTCTGGCCGGCGAGGGGAGGGCATTTGGGTGCTCTAGCTCACCTCTTATGCACATGAGGTGTTCGATGAAATGTTTGAGCCACGCTAGTTAATCGTTCTCCTCACGAAACTCGACCTCCGAGCTCCATTTTCCCCGAGATTTGTCTAGGTTTAGCGGTCCATCACATCATGTCCCCGTCTTCACCGCCGTCAATCACCCGCGCCGATATCGTCGCCGGCACCACCGTGGTGAGCCTCTTGTTCTTATCTTCTTTCCGAAAGAAAAAATTCTTACTTCAGATAGATACTTTTCTAATTTTCTTACTTTTATTATTTCTTGTTATTATATAGTGCGATGGTTTTGGTATCCGCCCCCGTCAGCCCTCGTCCTGTCTATGATTCGGATGTGGTATATATTATCTTTTGATAACTATTTGGTTCATTTTTATTGTTTATGACAATTATGCCGACCAACGTGACATAGATTTTATTTATCTAGGAGGTGGTTGAACCGGAGATTCCAACCGACCATATTGTCGACAGGTTAAATTTAGTTGAAGAAAAAACAATTACTTGAAGAAAAAAATAAGAAAAATTGAGGAGGAGAAGATGATATTGGAGTTGCATGTTGCGGATGTTGTCGATGATCACAAGATCAAGATGGATGCAATGCGGTTGAAGATTATAAAGATTAGAAAATATGCCATTCATACCAAGGCTTGGTATCATTATGCAGTTGGATCAGTTGTTACCTTGGTTGCGATTATGGTCGCATTTGTTTTTGCATTTAAATGTTTTACATCATTTCAATGTATGGTTTAGTTAGATGCTCCGGAGAGATATATGTTGCACACGCTATGTTGGTGAAATCCCTTTGTAACAAACGAGTTTCTGTATGAAACCCTGATACTTCGAAAGAGATTGTCCGTTTTGTACACGAAGTGCATTCAGTTTTTGTCGTAACCCTATGTACTTTCTTGCACATGCTATGTGGGTGAAATGATGATACCATGCCAACTTGGAACCTTTTCAGAGTTCATTTCAAATGCTTTTCAATTCACTACACCATGACACTGCATTCCCTACAGACGTGTGTTGGGAAAAGTCAGTTTTGCCGACCGATTGTTTGTTTGTAGAACTTTTATCAAACTGTTGGTTGGTATTACTCACATATAACAGCCAATTGTCAGTCGGGAATGCTGAGATGTATAGAATCAAACCATTGGACGGTAATAGTTGCACTCTTATCACATAGTCGGACGACAAATGTTCCCGACCGACCGTGGGCCGTCAACTGGGTGGCCAAAATATCAGTACGTGCGCGCCTGCCAAACTTAACGCGAAGCCCATCCAAAATTTTCATGCCGCGCGCCGCCACAGACCACCTCCTAAATCCTAATACATCATCCGCTAAAAAAACACAACACCGCTATCTCACTGTCCTTTCTACCTTATCTCTTTCTCTTCCGATGTGAGCGGCGGCGGCGACGCTTGCATCCGGTGGCGACTCCACCACTCTGTCCATCTCTTTCCCCCACCACTCCATCACCATCCCCACATCGCTCCTGATTTCCCATGTGGAGGTGGTCCCGCAGCACCGATGCCCTCACCCAGCTCCCGGCGGCGGCACTTTATGTTCGTGCCCAAGCGCTCGGTGAGGCCACCTCTCACCTCCCTCCTATGGTGCCACCGCCGAACCCATACACAGCTCCCTCTTCCCCACTCCCATGGTAGCAGATCTGAGCGGGAGAAGATCCCTTCGGCCTTGGTGGTTCGGAACGAGGCGGGCGGCCTCTGCTCCCTTAACTTCTGGAGACTATGAGCGTGGTGGCTGGTGCCCCCATCTCTCTTACCCATCCACGACGGCAACGGCATCAGTAATCTCTCTCTCTCTCTCTCTCTCTCTCTCTCTCTCTGTGTGTGTGTGTGTGTGTGTGTGTGTGTCTGTGTGTGTGCAGATTTAACTCCCAGCGATGAACCTTCAATAGCCCCAATGGCAGGTGCCCTCATCTCTCTGCATATTGATCTCTTCCAAAACAAATCTGTGCTGCTTTGATTCATGGAAATAAAAATGATTTTGAAGCACTAAACCCTAGCCATCGATTACTATCATTCTCTATTTATACTATATATGTGATTGTTAGCAGACTGAATTGGATAGTGATTTTTTGCAGGGTCAAACAAACTTTCAAAGGTTTGGTGGATGTTTGGACAATTACTCAACTACTAACAAAACACAGAAGGCCACTGGATGATTTTTATAGTCAAATGCCTGCATCACATCAAGTGGATTTGGATAGGTGAGTATTTTTTTCCACATCTTGAGTTATGTTATACTATTTGCTGGTTTTGCATTATTTTTGCTTATTCTCTCTTCCAGTGTGTAATTGAGATTATGCCAGGTTTCTTGTTTTTTCTTATTTGGCCGTTTTGTCATTAATGATATGCCAAATCTTATTCTTTGAGCATGCAAGATGGAACCTAGATCAGGGGCGGAGTCCGGATTTAGACATTAGGAGGGCGAGGAAGATAATAATTGTTTGAGAGACACAACACAAGAATATAGTCCCTAGAGTAGAATTGATATGATTGTATTGCAACATATGTCTGGTAATATATTAAAAAAACTACATTCTACCAGTTGCATATCAACAGGATTGGGGTTGGAATTATCATCTACAACGGTTGCTTCTCAGGTGGATTTGCATTTTCTGTAACGTTTGAGCTAGAAGCAATGGGCATGAAAACCAAATATGTTAGGCTGGGGGAAAACAAACATGTTTCTGTTATATCCTTTCTATTCATCTTCCAGGGATTGAAACATAATGTTTCAAACGTTAAATGAGGATTAAAATTAGAATCCTAGATTGTAATTTTACCGACACTGTCTTCAATGGAATTGTATTATTAATTCACAAATATTATTTACCAGTGATGTACCTAGATTCTTTGAAGTTGATCTTGTGATGCATGACGCCGGTGCAGCACACAAGCTGGCATGGTCTTCATCGTGGATTCAATCGCCACAGGAGTGGAGTGGCCTCCGCCTTGTGCCGCAGCGGCGGACGGGCAGAGGAGACAACGGCGTAGGGCGCACAGAGCTAGCAACCCTAGAAGCCATGATGCCCACGAACAAAATTACCGGAAGGATAGGAAACAGACTACCTGATCTCACGGATGCATGTAGTCTTTTTTTTCTGATGCGTAACGATCAATCAGGGCATCAAGGGATGCTTTGTCACATTGGGCGTTTGGGCTGGAAAATTCGTGCTAGGCCATTAGTGTCAAACACTCAAAAAAAACAAGTTTGCACTTTACGTATACGTATAGTTTATATCGGTACCAGGTAATGAAAACTCACAGGGGGGGTGAGGTGATGGGGGGTGTTTGACCCCTGTTTGCACCCCTGCCTCCGCCTCTGACCTAGCTTTGATTATTGTTTTATCTTTGTGGTAGGTGACTCGCTAAAATAAATTTTGCATAATAGATATTAGTCATTAAAGATGACCAGGTCCATGATTAATAAGTGAGGCTGCTTACTTTGTTAAGTTTGAGGATTGGTAATAAAATAGGTACTTATCCTGGAACCACTAAAATCCAGGATACATGATTTTGGTGGTTCCAGGGTAAGTACCTATTTTGTCATTTCAGCATTATACATGATTAATGCTTTGATGGTAAGTGTAATGAAAACATGATTGCTGTACATGAATCCATGATTATTTTCTTTGGGAGATACTATATTTTTCTTTGTAATAAGTGTAATGAATACATCCATTTATGTGCAATAACATTGCAGAGTATTCAATAGAGAACTAAGCAATCAGACCTACGTACATGTTAAAATGTGAGGGTGCAACTGAATAGTTGTACATGAATCTGGAACAAGAGGAAGAACCGAGGATTCTTCAAGAAGCTGCTTCTATTCGTGCACAATGGCGTCGTAGTCAAGTAAGAGGTACATAGGTATTTTCTGGTTGCTCGTCTGTACATCATCCTTTCATTAGTCATTTGTGATTAGCGTATGAAAGCACAACCATGATTGTACTTTTGTTGGAATGAAGAAAAGAAATGCACCATCAGACTGACGTACATTCATACTACTGTATTGTAGTCCATTACTATTGCAAATAACTTCTCCCCCGATTTGAACAATAATTTTTCATGCTGAGATGAAAATTTTACGCTCATCGGATTACATTTTGAGATACTAAGATAGGTATTAGTTGAATGTCGAACAGTTGGCTGCACATTTTGCATCAGTCCTAATACCACTTAGAAGATATAACAAGTATGTATCTTTGGAGATTTCTGAAGTTTTAAGTGTGTACCTAACCAACTGAATATTATAGATGCATTTGTTACTTCTACTTGACACCATTGACACTCTGAAGTTTTCAGGGTTCAATCGACACATGGTGTGTCAGCATTTGCCTATGTACCTGAAGGGTATGCAGGAGCATTGCCAATATCAATGTGCTTTGTGCTGCAGAAATGGATTTTCGAAAACCTCAAGCACATGGTGTCCTGGGAATTCCTGGCTATGTACGGTTCACCTTCCGTACTCGAAGATATGTCGACCTGCTAGGTCATTATCAGGTATTTTGATGCATCTATTAATCATATGAACTATACAAACAGTGATAGAATACAGCTTTGAGGAACTTTGGTAGTTAATTAGCCTTCCTTTCAAATTGCCAATTTTTTTCTCATGCTATGAATGGAGTGTAGTTTTATCCACATGATTGTTGCTTATCTGAATGACATAAATATGATATGTTTACAAGTTTAGCAAATATGATGATCTTTTTGTCATAGCATACATGGCTTCGGAAATGGGCATCCTAGGTTGCACTTGGATCTGTTAAGTTGGCTGCTATTATTCTTGTTATTTTGTGTGAAAATGCAGTATTTGTGAATCACCTTTCTGCTGTTTTTAGAATATATACTTGGACTTCTAACAGAGACTAATTACTAAGACCGAATGTTATGTTGCATATGATAAAAGAACCAGAACATGGATAAATTTTGTATAGTGTAGTTGTAGTACCTAGCTTGGATGCTTTTAGAGGTCTGAGCTATAGAAGTTACCGCGGTAAATAAAGTCTGAAGTATTCTGTAAACGCCTACATATTTATGGCCCATTATGTTTAATCTTTGGTGAGAAATACAATTACGCTCCATAAAATGAGCAAATGTCAGAGAAGGTCGCTCTTACTTTTAGTTTAAAACCATTTGTTATGTTGCCAACTACTTTCTAAATTTTAATGTGGTCATAGAAAGTCATCTAATTGACACCTCCTTGTACATTTTAACTTGTTGATATTCATAGAAGCCTTCTTGTTATCAATGAATATAGTGTCTAGAATAAGGACATTTTAACTAGTGCTTACATGCCCTTTACATGGTTACCTAAACTTGAATGGAGAGCCTTCCTTGGTAGGTGTTTCGGTACTAGCTTACCTTGCGAAGTAATAGTTGTTCTCAATGCCATGGTTTATACAAATTTTTATGGTACCATTGTCTTTATGAATGTAATCGCAACTTGTTTACATTTTGTAGGAAATACAGGCAAGAGGATGAGGAAACATGAAGCCGGTGGTTCGTGTAAATGGGATATTTTGTGTAATGGTGACGAATCGTTGGAGATGCATTTTGTGTATCATTTTGTAAACTTGCATTGTGTCTGACAGAATGAGCCATATTGTAATGGATGAACTATTTACATCTGAAATTAATTAATGTGTTATTGTTTGGTTATGGTTTAGTATTGTCCGGACATGCACGTTCACTACTAGGGAAAACCCTAGTAATAGCGCGGGTTTTGAGGCTATCAGCAGCGCGGGCACCCGCGCTACCAATAAGGCGCTACAGCTAACTGTTAGTAGTAGCGCTCTCTGCGCCCGTGCTACTACTATTGACTATATCAGCAACAAGTTTCCTGAACGCGCTGCTATTAGTTAGCTATGGTGATTTCCCGAGACCGCTCTACTGTTATATCTTTCACCATTTCCCCACTCCAGCTTCAATAGACTACAATTTCCAGATACTAGGTACTACTAGATATCAATTTCATAAAGCATTATAGGTACTAGGTAGTACTCCCTCGGTTCCAAATTACTCTCGTGGTTTTAGTTCAAATTGGAACTAAAACCACGACGAGTAATTTGGAACCGAGGGAGTACTAGATAACAATTTCATATATACTCAACATGCATCCTCAAGCAGTACAAGGTGACATCAACGACGATCATCATATTTAGTTCTAGATGATATTGACGACGATCATTATATGTAGTTCTACATGATATCGACGACGATCATCATATGTAGTTCTAGATGATATAGCCACACACACATATGTAGTTCTAAATGATATCGACGACGATCATCATCCTCAAGCCTGGGTTGTGGGTGTTCCTGATAGTAATTAGGATGGCCTATCCAACACGAAGATTCTTGCCAACGAGGAATCTCTCCCACCCAACTGAGTTTAAGTGTGTGCGACCGTCTGTGTCCATGCGGTAAGTACAGGTGGTGACGGAGCCCCTTGCGGTAAGGCGTAGTCCAGCTGAGCCTTCTTCATCAGGCTCGATACCACAACTCACAGATAGGTTCTTTGGCAATTTCTAATAAGAAAACATATCAATTAATAAATAGCGTCACACATACTTTTGCAAATATATTTCTATTAAGTCTAGATTCCACACAACATATCATTGGACTCTACACTAAGCATATCATCGGACAATTTGCATTTGTAAGTATAACATACCATATCATGTCGATCGACCATGGTACTTGTCAGGCGGGTCACGAATGGCACCCCGACAAAGTCAGCACGTGGTGGAATTATGTCCCATAGGTTGCACACCTCCTCCTCGCTCAGCCTCATTCTTTGAGCTACGATGGCTTCATGAAGTGGGTTCTCATCATCTTCATCGAGTGGGTCCCCATTATCTTCATCATCTTCGTCATCTTCATCATCTTCATCATCTTCATCATCTTTCTGCTCTGAAGGAGAAGCTCATCAACTCATCACCAGTAAGACGCATGCGGGCGAGGAAACGGGCCCATCCATCTCCTCCAATCTGTGACATATTGCGTCCTTTCTCGACCTCCATAGTGTACGGCCCCCCCAGGAGCCTCAAATGTCACAGTGTCTCCTGTCAGCTTGTTGAGTGTCAGCCTCACATTGCATGGGACGGTCTGTGTAAGAAAAGAAAAATGACACAATGCAGTAATGCCAACACTAAAAATAAAATAGTTGTTACATTTCATCTAATTTCTTACCGCCGCATGACGAAAACTCGGCTGGAAGTAGATGCCAAATAGCTTGCCAGTTGCAAGGCTGCTGGCGCACCTTGACTTGCATAGTCGACATAGTGGTGGTGGTGGTGGCGCCATTTTCCTAAAGCAATATGAGCAAAGGATTAATGATTCACTTCACAGGAAAGAAAAATAGTAGCATGTGATATTTTCCTAAAGCAATATGAGCAAAGCATCCTAAATCAACTAAATCAACTAGCATACTATATCCAGTAGCATACTAAATCAACTAAATCAAAATGTTCTAAATCAACTAAATCAACTAGCCTACTAAATCAACTAAATCAACTAGCCTACTAAATCAACTAAATCAACTAGCCTACTAAATCAACTAAATCAACTAGCCTACTAAATCAACTAAATCAACCAGCCTACTAAATCAACTAAATCAAAATGTTCTAAATCAACTAAATCAACTAGCTTACTAAATCAACTGAATCATATCAACTAAATCAGAATGTTGCATATGAACTAGCCTACTAAATCAAAATGTAGCAGGGAGGAGGGAGAAGGAGGGGCGACTCGAGGAGGGAGAAGAGAGTAGGACGGAGGAGGAAGGCGGAGCGAGGAGTGGCTGGCCGGCGGCGAGTGGAGGGAGAATGGAGGAGGAAGGCGGAGCGAGGAGGGGCTGGCCGGCGGCGAGTGGAGGGAGAATGGAGGAGGAAGGCGGAGCGAGGAGGGGTCGACCGGCGGCCAATGGAGGAAGGACGGAGGAGGAGGTCGGTACCGAGTCCAGCGAGGAGGATGAGGTGACGGCGGCGCAGATTGGAGGAGGGGCGACGAGGGGGAGATCGAGTGTGTGTGTGAGTGTGATCTGGATCGGATAGGTGAGGGGAGGGAGATGGAATGGCTTAGCAGTAGCACGCTATAGCAAAGTGCACTACTGCTAAACGACCTATCGGTAGCGCCTTTGGCCGAGAACGCGCTACTGCTATGTTATACATAGACATAAAAAAATACATTGATCATCAATTGTCTTTTTGTGTACAATATGATTTGTCAATAGGAATCCTCGACGGTTGGTTTAGGAACAGGCGAGGATTCCTATTGCGGCCACAGATCCTACACATAGAGTTCAATGAAGACCAAGTGCTTGTGAAAGTTGTAGAAGTAACATATTTAAGGTGGTACAAACTCTCTTCACGAAGCGAGGTGGGACTAAATTTTTGTAGTAACCTTAGTAGTAGCGATTATTGCGTAAACGCGCTGCTGCTACGATCGGTAGTAGTAGCGCCCTTTGTTACAACACGCTGCTGCTATAATTGGCCTCGCAGCGGCGTCGTGGGAATTTTAGCAGTAGCGCGTCCTGGTGTGTGCGCGCTACTGATAAACTTGTACCAGCAGCGAGGTTTTAAAGCGAGTGGTGCTGCTACTTAGCAGCGCCTGATTTTGAAGCGCGCTGCTGGTAAGATTCTGTGTATAGGCTTTTCCCTAGTAGTGGTTATTGTTATGAAACATTAAACTTGATTCATAAGTATTTTGTTGGTAACGCAAACGTAAGCTATTGAGGGCTATTGGGTGTTTGTGGACAAAATGGAAAAATTGTCTCATAGTCATTCGAAGAAAGCTAATGCAAGGGCCAATGAAAAATTGGTCGGTAAAACAAACCCTGTCACACAGTCGGTCGGGAAGCCTCTTGGGAGGCCCAATAGACTGTTGGTCGGGAAAACAAATTATGTCAAACAGTCGGTCGGGAAATCTTCATGGCAGGCCCAATGGACTGTTGGTTGGGAAAGGCCCATGGCAGGCCCAACAGAATGTCGGTCGGGAAAAGTATCCCATAGCCAACAAGCGATCGGTCGACAAAGATATGTCTGTCGGGAAAGGCTTTTCCCGTCTGGACTTTCCCCAACAGACCTGATCGGTCGGCAATAGTTTTTCCCAACTGACTGTCTGTCAATGGAAGCTGTTTTTCCAACGAACCTGACTGTTGTGATGTTGTGTTGTGGTGTAGTGATTTCATGGTCTTATAGCTCAAAATAATCAGTAAATGCATGGAAAATAACAAATGAAGTCAGAAAGGGTTGTAAATTGATGATGTGGCTTTGAATGGTGCATTTTGAACACAGAAAAACTATGGAGTTCAAATAAGTTCAAAAAAATGAAATCCCTTTTGTAACGGACGAGTTTCCGTATGAAACCCTGATACTTCGAAAGAGATTATCCGTTTTGTACATGAAGTGCATCCAGTTTTTGCCGTTCAAAATCATTAAAAGCAAAAAGAATTTTCATAAAGAACTTTTTTTGTTAGAAACTTTAATAAGAATTATCATAAAATAAAATAAATAAGTAATTATAAACAAAACAAAATAAAATAAAAGAAAATAAATAAAGCAAAAATCTGGGGGGAAAATTTGCCACCTACTGGGCCACCACGGCCTGAATACGACTAGAAACCCTATTGGGCCAGGATTCAGGCCCGCAGATGGCCCAGCAGGCCCACAGGCAGAGACACAAGTTTAGGCCAGTAGGCCTGCAATAGTGAGGAGTTCAAATGGGTGGGCAGAGTTGTGCTTATAAACAGGTGCAACCCCTCTTCAGCTAGCAAGGTGGGACTAAACTTTGGCCGCGACGTGGGCACCAACCGGGACCAATGCCCCCTTTAGTCCCGGTTGATGCCACCAACCGGGGACAAAGGTCTTTTTCAGCAGCCCAAAGAGCGGGCAGCAGATACCTTTGGCCCCGGTTGGTG
>NC_041385.1:853348139-853349244 GCF_002162155.2 Triticum dicoccoides | reverse complement strand
CCGGTTGGTGGCACCAACCGGGACTAAAGGGGTGCAATGGTACCGGTTCGTGGCACCAACCGGGACCAAAGGCATCTGCTGCCCGCTCTTTGGGCTGCTGAAAAAGACCTTTGGCCCCGGTTGGTGGCATCAACCGGGACTAAAGGGGGCATTGGTCCCGGTTGGTGCCACGAACCGGGACCAATGCTCCTGGTATATAAGTAGCACTTAGCAATTTTGCAGAGTTCATCACCACAGTTGCCCCAGACGACGCCGAGCACATCGTCGCCGCTAGGCTGCCCCGACGCCACCCGCCACCCCGGCCTTTGCCGTCCCCGTCGCCCGCGCCCGTCATCATCGTCGCCCGCGCCCTCGCCCGACGCCATCGCCGCGCGCCGTCCCTGCCCCGCCGCGCCCCGCCCTTGCCCCGACGCTATCGCCGCGCCACTGCTCGCCCCAACGCCACCCGTCGTGCGCTCCTCCCTCTGTGAGCACCACGCCTTTGCCGGCTCCGCCGCCGCCGTGCTTTTTTTTAGTTATACATGCTATATTTTTTACATGTTTTTAGACTCTCATATATGCATGTACGTATTTTTTAGATATATGTATTTTTTTATGTATGTTCATGTATGTATGTATGTATTTTTTACATGTTTTTTGTCTGTATGTACGCATTTTTTCAATTGTAATGATGTTTTAAAGTATACATATATGCAAGTTAGATTTTTAGAAAAGTTTTATCTATATATGTTCTCTGATTTAGTGCATTTTAGGTTAGTTTAATTTTTAGAATTTTTTTAAATATCTAGCTAGGAAAGGAAGAGGAAGAAAAAGAATGAGAGGAAAAAAGAAAATAAGAAGAGGAAGAAAGGAGAAGAAGAGGAGAGGAAGAAGAGGATAAAAAAATAAGAAGAGGAAAAAAGAAGAAAAAGAAGAGGAGAAGAAGAAAGGAATAGAGAAGAAGAAGAAAAAAATCTTCTTCTCTATTCCTTTCTTCTTCTACTTTTATTTCTTCTTTGTTTCTTCGATCGCTTTTCTTCTATTCCTTTCTTATTCTCCTTTTTTATTTTTTATTTTGTCTTCTTACTTTTTATCGGGTATGTCGTTGTCGATACACCCTCCCGAT
>NC_041385.1:853312561-853347772 GCF_002162155.2 Triticum dicoccoides | reverse complement strand
GACCAAAACTCTCGAGGACACCCAAACCCTAGAAAAAACGATGTTGGTCTCCTACCCCCTCCCGCCGCGCCCCTACCCGACAAACTCTCTCGAGGCCACCCAAATTTACCAAGTTAAAAGAGCGTTGTCGACGAGGCCACCCCAAACCCTTGAAGCGTTGTCGAGGCCACCACAAACCCTTGAAGCGTTGCCGAGGCCACCCCAAACCCTAGAGAAGTAGTGTCGAGGCCACTAATATGATTCCTTATTGTGATTAGCTAGATAGTTCTACGTTTGCCACTAATATATATCCATCTGTCATGTTTGAATAATAATTGCCATGTTGTAAATATTTGCAGAAACTATGGAGTACCCCCGAGACGAAGCAACATAAGCGATGTTGGGGGACATAATCGCAAAAGGAATTGATGTCGTTGCATCATTTCTCAACGACACCGATGGTATGGAAGGATATGGTAGTGAAGAAGAAGGCTATGATTATGATGGCTCCGGTGACCCATTAATACTGGTACAAGAAGAAGGCTATGATTATGATGGCTCTGGTGACCCAATGCTGGTACAAGAAGGAGACCGTAATGACAGCTCCGGTGACCGAACCGAGTCCGGCCAGGTATATATATTAGTTAAGCCCATGCTGACTAGCTAATTGATGCATTCATTGTTTTCATATGTACACACACTACTAGGGAAAAGCCTAGCAGCAGCGCGAGTTTTAGGTATATCAGTAGCGCGGGACAGGGCGCTACTAATAAGGTGCTATAGCTAACCCGTAGTAGCAGCGCACGTGCTCACGCGCTACTGATATAAAAGTGTAGGAGCAGCGTCCTTCTAGGGAGCTCGCTACTACTAATAGCTATAGCGTGTTTCTCCTGTGCACGCTACTGCTAATGTCACAATGCTGCTAACTTTTCTACACTCGCTACTGCTAATTTTAGTAGTTTTTGTTTTTTTCTGCATATTTGTTTTGTATTTGAATAGGCTTTATAGAAGAATCTTTAGCACATACAAATGTCATCATGATACACATACAAATGCCTGTGAGACCATAAATGTAATCATAGCATATACATACAAATAGTATCATCATAATCATCATCCAACACAAAGTGGTATCTTGTCATCATGTCGAATATAGTGATACATGCAAGTCTCAAATACTTGCAACTACAACATCATCCATCTAAACAAATGTATACGCGAGAAGAGCTATCACTATGAGTGAGAGCGGAACTATGCAGTACATGAGGTGGCGGTTAAGTGTCCTCTCTCGCGCTAATGTGAACCTCAAGTAACTAGCTTCTCCTTCTTGTCTGCTTTTGAAGCCTTTATGGCTGGCGCCCTTGAACCCATTTACTTGCGCCTGACACTCAGGTCACTCGTTGTACACCCACGGAACCTTCCCTTTGTACACGACATAGCACTGCCATCTCGCCATCAAGAAGCTAGGTACCTCTTAGAGATGCATGTTCATCAAGAGGATGTACAATCATATGCAACAAAATATACTAGAGCAACACGAAAAAGAAAGGGTTAGCAACTAGATGCAACATACAGTATGCAAACTAATTAACTAGAGGTACGCAGGTCATCGTACCCAAACTAACAAAGTAGCATTACGCAAGTTCGGCAGGGACCGTGGACATCACAAAGTTTCATCTCTATAGAAAATATACAAGTTCAACCGACACACATCATCATCATCGGCATCGTAAATCACTAGAAGTTCCATCCTTCCATATCATCCAGGATGGACCCTAGCATCTTGAATGGCGTGAGGTCATGACGTTGCATGCCTATGCGAGTTCAGACGTCAGCTCATGATATAGGGTCGTGGTGGAACATCCCCTTCTCATCGACGACTTCTTTCATGATGATTGTCGCAATGTCCCTTTGGATTCGAAAGAAGTCATCTCTTCTGAGTATATAATGCACTTGTCCATGAGATTCTACCCACTTGTGGATATGATCATCATTTCTGCCTGTTATGCGAAGCTTTTGGTGATCCGTACTGAACTCAATCATGAGATGGGGATGTAGAATCCATCTTTCTTGCTTGGTTTTGGGACTTGGATGCAGCAGAAGTTAGTTTTATGCGCGAAACCCATCTTCTTGTTCCTTTGTTTCCTCATCTGCATGTGGCCACCTCTAAAGCTGAAGCCTTGGAGATCATCATCTAGAATATTCATTATGTGGGTGTAGTCCGTCTTCTCGTAATCTCTGGAAGGGTCGAAATACACGGCGTGGGAGACTCACGGGTAAAGAATGATAAGGACGGTGCGCCCGTTGCTGTGGGGAAAAGACACCTCAAATTATTCTCCATATGAGCGAGAAGGAATGATTGAAATGTATAAAAGGGTTGTCCGAAACTGACTTACTTTGGATGATAAGGCACAAGGACAATTTCCTGGTCCTTATTCTGTACCATGAAGTTTTGGAGGTAGTCCCTAGCAGTTTCACGCTCAAAGTCGCCGATACTCAAGAAAGACTCGTGCATGTAGTACGGATCCGCCACTCAGATTTGCGAGGCTTCTTCACTCTTCATGACGGAGCTCATATGTAGCGCAAAAAGGCGGACGATTGTAAAATCGAGCCGCCTTGTCAGAAAAATCTCAAAGATATGGTCAAACCGCAGTAAGAACACCTCCGTGGGCCGTGTGTCGACGTAGCACTTCCCCTCAGGCACACGAGCTGTGTATGTCGGATATCCTAGATCCTTTGAGGCTAGTAGGCTTTTCTCAGTGGACATCACATGGTCGTGCAGTCTCCTAAGATCCCCTAATAGTGCCTCCAACGGTTTTGGTGGTAGCATCGGATCGCCCGTGAGATGGAACATGGCCGCACCTTTCACGAGTACACGCTCTTCAGAATCCATCGTCTGGCTGCTATGTGCTCTGGCTTGTTTGGAGGCAGTTATTTTCCCCGATCTCTTCCTCTTCTTTTTATTGGGCACACCTTCCAGACCCTTCCTTAACCCCTGCCCGAGGGTTCCCGGGCTAAGCACTGTACGACCCCCGACTAGCTGAGCCTGTGTTGAGGCGGCATCTTTCAGGCGTGTCCTGTGAGGAATTCATGAAGAGAGACTTTTCGCAATCCTTCCAACGACCTTCCTGCCCGGTCATATCATCCATATCCTGATTAGCATGCTGACAGCCCGATTCATCATATGGTTGACTCATCATATCTATGTCACAGTCATACGCATTTGTATTGAGGAAACCCATCGGGTCGACCTCCGTCTCATCATCCATTCTCTGTTCTACAGGACCGATTACATCAGCCAGTACTATTGCACCCCCTTCATCACGTCATCCGCCGCTCTCACCCGACACTACAAGAGCTGGTAATTGCATAGGCGGGGTGGTGGTCTCCGCACATGCTTGTTGATGTGTGGTTATCGGTGTGCTCTCGGCCGGATCCAGACGAATAAGATTCCTCGGCCATAGCAGCACCCAACCCTTGCAGCTTCCAATCTGCGGCGGGGTCTCGTCGTCCTTCCCCACATGCTGTACTGGAGGAGGCAAAGCCTCGTGCCCCGATTTCAAACTGGACAAGCTAACCCTGAAGGGCCCAGCGGTGATCGGCTGGTTGTGGAACCTGGGTTGCAAGGGGTTCATTATCATCCCCTTGCCCATGTCCACCTTCTGGCCTTTGATCAAGTAGAGTATGGCGCACGAGGTTTCTTCGCCCTGCAAGCACATATGTCTGTGGCATAAAACATCCGAAAGGCAACGAAAATGGAATATTCTATATATATATATATATATATATATATATATATATATATATATATATATATATATATATATATATATATATATATATATATATATATATATATATATGTTGGTGTGACATGTAATTACCGTGACGGCGTCGAGCTCAGCCAAAGACGAAGGCCCACCTAGCACGCCAGAGGCTGAGTTAGGGCTGCTATGAGCGGGAGCGACTGCGAGAGGAGGCCTAGTTGCGTGAGCAAGTGATGGTGCAGTGTTGTTGTTGTTCATGGAGTTGCTCCCGACGAACCTGGGCATCGGGAAATCATGTACCGTCTTGTCTGGATTTTCCTTCGTCCAGTTGATGATAGCTGGAACCAAGTTAGTAGCGAAATCACTTCTGCAGGCAGTTACATCTGCATTGACTGCGTGTTGTAGCAACTCATTTTTCTCCTCGGCTGTTTTTTCGTGTCCTCAGCTGCTTTTTTCTCGACCGCAAGCTTCACCTTCACGTCGATGTCTGCCTGACTAAACTTCTTTTCCTGCTTGTTGGCCTCCGGGCCCTCGTTGTAAAACACCTTCCACGTGACGCTGTCTCCAGCACCGTGCACACGACCATATTGCGGCCGCTGGTCCAAAGGGAGTCCCTTAAGTTCGTTCAAGGCCCGGTTGAGAGGGGTGTCCCACTTGGGCCTCATCGGAGAAGTAGGGCTTTCGGCTGCAAGCTGGTGTTGCTTCTCCTGCAGAAGGAGCATGAACCATTTAGGAATGTGTAGTCGACTAGATATGGAGCTAAATGTAAGGTGGTAAAAGAATAATTACCAATAGTCTAATAAATTTCCTCGTGATCTGGTCCGTGTAAAAAACCTTTTTTTCCTTGTCCCACTTGTAGCGGGCCCTAATGAAGTCACGTTCCAAGGGGTTGGTGAACTTCGCGAAGGGGTCTAGGATACCCGCGGCTTCACGTTTCGCGTCCTCCTTATCCCATATGGGCCTTTTACCGAGGTAGCCACGGCTTCTGAGGCGATGCTTCCGCGTGTTCCTTTGCTGAAGGCTCTTGAATTTCACAGCCTTAGCCTTGGCTGCCTCGGTAGCGCAAGTGTCCTTGAACTTTTCAAACTCCTCTTCCGTAAGTGTTGTATTTTCCTCCAGAATCTTGGACAGGGGTTCGTCAGCCTCAATACCTCATTTCACCCTCCCTTTCCAAGAGGCCAAATCATTACTGAACATGCCCATGGCGTGATTGTTAATCTTTTTCATCTTCGGGTCATCCCACGGTTGTCCTATGTTATCATCCCGGTCGGGGAACTTGAATCTCTTGTGCAACTTTGTTAGGAGCAACTACGTCAAATGTTCTTTACTCCACAAGTCATCGTCGTTGATGCTCGCGCATTTCCGTAGGATGCATCCTGATACATCCATTTTGCATCATGCTTTTATATCAATATTTATTGCATTATGGGCTGTTATTACACATTATATATCAATACTTATGGCTATTCTATCTTATTTTATAAGGTTTACCATGAAGAGGGGGAATGCCGGCAGCTGAAATTCTAGCTGGAAAAGGAGCAAACATTGGAAACCTATTATGCGATGCTCCAAAAGACCTGAGACTCCATGAAACTTATTTTTGGAATTAATAAGAATTATTGAGCGAAAGAAACACCTCAGGGGGCCCACACCCTGGCCAGGAGGGTGGGGGGCGCGCCCACCCCTACTGGGCGCGCCCCCTTGTTTCCTGGGCCCCCTGGTGGCCGCCCAGTGTCCATCTTCTTCTATATGAAGGCTTTACCCTGGAAAAAATCGTGGGCAAGCTTACGGGGCGAAACTCCGCCGCCACGAGGCGGAACCTTGGAGGCACCAATCTAGAGCTCCGGCAGAGCTGTTCTACCGGGGACACTTCCCTCCGGGAGGGGGAAATCATCACCATCATCATCACCAACGATCCTCCCATCGGGAGAGGGTCAATCTCCATCAACATCTTCAACAACACCATCTCCTCTCAAACCCTAGTTCATCTCTTGTATCCAATCTTGTATCTAAAACCACAAATTGGTACCTGTGGGTTGCTAGTAGTGTTGATTACTCCTTGTAGGTGATTCTTATTGGTTTACTTGGTGGAAGATCATATGTTCAGATCCTTAATGCATATTATTACACCTCTGATTATGAACATGAATATGCTTTGTGAGTAGTTACGTTTGTTCCCGAGGACATGGGTGAAGTCTTGCTATTAGTAGTCATGTGAATTTGGTATTCGTTCGATATTTTGATGAGATGTATGTTGTTTTTCCTCTAGTGGTGTTATGTGAACGTCGACTACATGACACTTCACCATTCTTTGGGCCTAGAGGAAGTCATTGGGAAGTAATAAGTAGATTATGGGTTGCTAGAGTGACAGAAGCTTAAACCCTAGTTTATGTGTTGCTTCATAAGGGGATGATTTGGATCCATATGTTTAATGTTGTGGTTAGGGTTACCTTAATACTTTTGTTGTAGTTGCGGATGCTTGCAATAGGGGTTAATCATAAGTGGGATGCTTGTCCAAGTAAGGGCAGTACCCAAGCACCGGTCCACCCACATATCAAATTATCAAAGTACCGAACACGAGTCATATGAGTGTGATGAAACTAGCTTGATTATAATTCCCATGTGTCCTCGGGAGCGCTTTTCTCATTATAAGAAATTGTCCAGGCTTGTTCTTTGCTACAAAAAGGATTGGGCCACCTTGCTGCACTTTATTTACTTTCATTGCTTGTTACTTCTTACAACTTATCTTATCACAAAACTATCTATTACCTTCAATTTCAGTGCTTGCAGAGAAAACCTTACTGAAAACTGCTTATCATTTCCTTCTGCTCCTCGTTGGGTTCGACACTCTTACTTATCGAAAGGACTACGATAGATCCCCTATACTTGTGGGTCATCAAGACTCTTTTCTGGCGCCGTTGCGGGGAGTGTAGCGCTTTTGGTGAGTGGAACTTGGTAAGGAAACATTTATATAGTGTGCTGAAATTTACTGTTACTTGTCACTATGGAAACTAATCCTTTGAGGGGCTTGTTTGGGGCATCTTCGCCCCGACTAGTAGGGCAAAGAGTTGCTCCTCAACCTACTGAATCTATTGAAAATGTTCACTTTGAGATTCCTTCGGGTATGATAGAGAAACTGCTAGCTAATCCATTGGTAGGAAATGGAACATTGCATCCCGAGTTACACCTTATCTTTGTGGATGAAGTTTGTGGATTATTTAAGCTTGCAGGTATTCCCGATGATGTTGTCAAAATGAAGGTCTTCCCTTTATCTTTGAAGGGAGATGCATTGACATGGTACAGGCTATGTGATGATACGGGATCCTGGAATTATAAACGATTGAAGTTGGAATTTCACCAGAAGTTCTATCCTATGCATCTTGTTCATCGTGATCGTAATGACATATATAATTTCTGGCCTCGCGAAGGGAAAGCATCGCTCAAGCTTGGGGGAGGCTTAAGTCAATGTTATATTGATGCCCCAATCATGAGCTCTCAAGAGAAATGATTATTCAAAAAATTTATGCTCGGCTTTCTCTCAATGATCGCACCATGCTTGATACTTCCTGTGCTAGTTCTTATATGTTGAAGACTATTGAATTCAAATGGGACTTATTGGAAAGAATTAAACGCAACTCTGAAGATTGGGGTTCCGACGATGGTAAGGAGTCAGGTATGACACCTAAGTTTGATTGTGTTAAATCTTTTATGGATACCGATGCTTTTCGTGGATTTAGCGCTAAATATGGACTTGACTCTGACGTAGTAGCTTCTTTCTGTGAATCTTTTGCTACTCACGTTGATCTCCCTAAGGAGAAGTGGTTTAAATATAATCCTCCCGTTGAAGTAAAAGTAGTTGCACCTATTACAGTTGAAGAAAAGACTATAACTTATAATGATCCTATTGTTCGTACTACGTATGTTGAGAAACCACCTTTTCCTGTTAGGATAAAGGATCATGCTAAAACTTCAACTGTTGTTCATAAGAGTAATACTAGAACTTATACACCTCCTGAGCAAATCAAAATTGAACCTAGTATTGCTATGGTTAAAGATCTATTGGATGATGATTTAGATGGGCATGTTATTTACTTCTGTGGTGAAACTCCTAATATTGTTAAACCAGATGCTAAGATACATAGATCTGTTGTAGGCATGCCTGTTATTTCTGTTAAAATAGGAGATCATTGTTATCATGGCTTATGTGATATGGGTGCTAGTGCAAGTGCAATACCTATTTCCTTATACCAAGAGATTATGCATGATACTGCACCTATTGAATTGGAAGATATTGATGTTACAATTAAGCTTACCAATAGAGATACTATTAAACCTTTTGGGATTGTTAGAGATGTTGAAGTCTTGTGTGGGAAGGTCAAATACCCTACTGATTTTCTTGTTCTTGGTTCCCCACAAGATGACTTTTGTCCCATTATATTTGGTAGACCCTTCTTGAACACTGTTAAAGCAAAGATTGATTGCGAAAAGGATGTTGTTACGATTGGCTTGGATGATATGACTCATGAGTTTAATTTTGCTAAGTTTCGTAGACAACCTCGTGATAAAGAATTACCTAGTAAAGATGAAATAATTGGTCTTGCTTCTATTGTCGTGCCTCCTACTGATCCGTTAGAGCAATATTTGCTAGACCATGAAAATGATATGTTTATGAAAGAAAGAAGGGAAATAGACGAAGTCTTCCTTAAACAGGAACCTATTCTGAAACATAACCTTCCCGTTGAAATTCTAGGGGATCCCCCTCCACCCAAGGGTGACCCCGTGTTTGAACTCAAAGCATTACCTAATAATCTTAAGTATGCTTATCTTGATGAAAAGAAGATATATCCTGTTATTATTAGTGCTAACCTTTCAGAACAAGAAGAAGAAAGATTATTGAAAACTTGAAGAAGCACCGTCCTTCTATTGGATATACTCTGGATGATCTTAAGGGCATTAGTCCTACTCTATGCCAACACAAAATTAAAGTGGAAAAAGATGGCAAACTAGTCAGAGATCCTCAATGAAGATTAAATCCTAAGATGAAAGAAGTGGTAAGAAATGAGATACTAAAGCTCCTCGAGGCAGGTATAATTTATCCCGTTGCTGATAGTGAATGGGTAAGCCCTGTCCATTGTGTCCCTAAAAAGGGAGGTATTACTGTTGTTCCTAATGATAAAGATGAATTGATTCCGCAAAGAATTATTACATGTTATAGGATGGTAATTGATTTCTGTAAATTAAATAAAGCTACTAAGAAAGATCATTACGCTTTACCTTTTATTGATAAAATGCTAGAAAGACTTTCCAAACATACACATTTCTGCTTTCTAGATGGTTATTCTGGTTTCTCTCAAATACCTGCGTCACCGGAAGATCAATCGAAAACTACTTTTACTTGCCCTTTCGGTACTTTTGCTTATAGACGCATGCCTTTTGGTTTATGTAATGCACCTGCTACCTTTGAAAGATGTATGATGGCTATATTCTCTAACTTTTGTGAAAAGATTTGTGAGGTATTCATGGATGACTTCTCCATTTATGGATCCTCTTTTGATGATTGCTTGAGCAACCTTGATCGAGTTTTGCAGAGATGCAAAGACAATAGTCTCGTCTTGAATTGGGAAAAGTGCCACTTTATGGTTAATGAAGGCATTGTCTTGGGGCACAAGATCTCCAAGAGAGGTATTGAAGTTGATAAAGCTAAAGTCGATGCTATTGAAAAGATGCCATGTCCCAAGGACATAAAAGGTATAAGAAGTTTCCGTGGTCATGCCGGTTTTTATAGGAGGTTCATTAAAGACTTTTCTAAAATCTCTAGGCCTCTGACTAATTTATTGCAAAAAGATATCCCTTTGTCTTTAATGATTATTGTGTAGAAGCATTTGAAATACTTAAGAAAGCTTTGATCACTGCACCTATTGTTCAGCCACCTGATTGGAATTTACCTTTTGAAATTATGTGTGATGCTAGTGATTATGCTGTAGGTGTAGTTCTAGGGCAAAGAGTTGATAAAAAATTGAATGTTATCCAGTATGCTAGTAAGACTCTTGATGTTGCCCGAAGAAATTATGCTACTACTGAAAAAGAATTCTTAGCAGTTGTGTTTGCATGTGATAAGTTTAGACCTTATATTGTTGATTCCAAAGTTACTATTCACACTGGTCATGCTGCTATTAAGTATCTTATGGAAAAGAAAGATGCTAAGCCTAGACTCATTAGATGGGTTCTCTTGCTCCAAGAATTTGATTTGCATATTATTGATAGAAAGGGAGATGAGAACCCCGTTGCAGACAACTTGTCTAGGTTAGAGAATGTTCTTGATGACCCACTGCCTATTGATGATAGCTTTCCTGGTGAACAATTAGCGGTCATTAATGCTTCTCGTACTGCTACTTGGTATGCTGATTATGCTAATTACATTGTTGCTAAATTCATACAACCTAGTTTCACATACCAGCAAAAGAAAAAGTTCTTTTATGATTTAAGACATTACTTCTGGGATGACCCACACCTTTATAAAGAAGGAGTAGATGGTGTTATTAGACGTTGTGTACCTGAGCATGAACAGGAACAGATCCTACGCAAGTGTCACTCTGAATCATATGGAGGACACCACACTGGAGATAGAACTGCACATAAGGTATTGCAATCCGGTTTTTATTGGCCTACTCTCTTCAAAGATGCCCGTAAGTTTGTTTTATCTTGTGATGAATGTCAAAGAATTGGTAATATTAGTAGACATCAAGAAATGCCTATGAATTATTCTCTTGTTATTGAACTGTTTGATGTTTGGGGTTCTGATTATATGGGACCTTTTCCTGCCTATAATGGTTGCACACATATTTTAGTTGTTGTTGATTATGTTACTAAGTGGGTAGAAGCTATTCCAACTAGCAGTGCTGACCATAACACTTATATTAAAATGCTTAAAGAAGTTACTTTTTCGAGGTTTGGAGTCCCTAGATATCTTATGACGGATGGTGGTTCACATTTTATTCATGGTGCTTTCCGTAATATGCTTGCTAAGTACGATGTTAATCATAAAATCACATCTCCTTATCATCCGCAGTCGAGTGGCCAAGTAGAGTTGAGCAATAGAGAACTCAAATTAATTTTGCAAAAGACTGTGAATAGATCTAGAACGAATTAGTCCAAGAAACTTGATGATGCATTATGGGCCTATAGAACTGCATACAAAAATCCTATGGGTATGTCTCCGTATAAGATGGTTTATGGAAAATCTTGTCATTTACCTCTAGAACTTGACATAAAGCATATTGGGCTATTAAAGAGCTCAACTATGACTTAAAACTTGCCGGTGAGAAGAGGTTGTTTGATATTAGCTCACTAGATGAATGGAGAACCCAAGCCTATGAGAATGCCGAACTATTCAAAGAAAAAGTCAAACGCTGGCATAACAAAAGAATACAAAAGCGTGAGTTTAACGTAGGTGATTATGTGTTATTATTCAACTCTCATTTAAGATTTTTTGCAGGAAAACTTCTCTCTAAATGGGAAGGTCCTTATGTTATCGAGGAAGTCTATCGTTCGGGTGCCATAAACATCAACAACTTCGAAGGCACAAGTCCGAGGGTGGTGAACGGTCAAAGAATTAAACATTATATTTCAGGTAATCCTATCAATGTTGAAACTAATATTATTGAGACCATAACCCCGGAGGAATACATAAGGGACACTTTCCAGAACGTTTCAGACTCCGAGAAGGAATAGGTATGTGGTACGGTAAGTAAACCGACTCCAAAACAATTCTAAAGGCAATTTTTATCAATTTTGGAATATTTAAGAACTTTAGGAAGAAAGAAGTAGTCCGGAAAGGACACGAGGCCTCCACGAGAGTGGGGGGCGCGCCCACCCCTACTAGGCACGCCCCCCTGTCTCGTGGACACCTTGTGTGCCTCCCGGACTCCGTTTCTTGCACGTTACATATTTTGGTCGGCAAAAATTCATTATATAATCTCCCGGAAGTTTTGACCACCGTATCACGCAAATATCCTCTGTTTTCGTTTTGAGCTGTTTTATGTTACAGATCTAGAGCAACATGTCATCTCAAGATTCGGAGGGAGAAAGCTATGTGGCTGATTACCTTGCAGACCCTAAGGTCTACGGGGACTTGGACCATAGTGGATGGACTACGGAGGAAGAAGAAGACTATGAGCTTAAGGGAAAAGAGGAAACAAGTTGAGACGAAGACGAAGTTCCATTACCTCAACCGGGCGACATGCATGTGGAGTTTACAAAGTCAAGCCTACTTGATAGAGCAAAGAAGCCAAAGATCGAGTTTATCCCTTTTCATCTCTTGTAGGAAATTAAGCAGGAACTATGCAAAAGAGTATTAAGTCTTGAGCAGGAGATCGAGGACTTGAAGGAGCAAAATACTATACTCAAGCATAAATTGAGGAAGATGAACGACAAGCCTTCATCATCAACAACTTCTACTTCACCACCTCCGAGGACATAATCACATGAGTACGGGCACTCCCCTTGGCAACTACCAAGCTTGGGGGAGGTGCCCCGGTATCGTATCACCATCACACTCCTATCTTTACCGTTTTATTTAGTTCGATCCTTATAGTGGTATCTTGATTTAGTACATTGAAGTTTTGATATCAAGTAGCTTTGAGTTTAGCTTTTTGATCTCTTTATATAATCGAGTCCGTGAGTTATCTATAATAAAGATTAGTGTTGAGTCAAGGACTTTGCTATCTTGCTATGATCTTGAGAAAAATAGAAAAATTAAAAAAGAGTTCATATTGATCTTATGGATAGTGATGACTTCACACATAGAAAGTATGAGGCTTAAAGGTTGTTGAGAGTTGATAAACATAGTTTTGGTCATCGTTCCAATTAATAGGAAGTAATAAGGAAAGAGAGGTTTCACATACAAATATTCTATCTTGGACATCTTTTATGAGTGTGAGCACTCATTAAGTATGACACGCTAAAAGAGTCGACGTTGGACAAGGAAGACAACGTAATTGTTTATGTTTTCTCACATCTCAGTTAAAGTATATTGTCATTGACCTTCCAAACATGTTGAGCTCGCCTTTCCCCCTCATGCTAGCCAAATTCCTAGCACCAAGTAAAGATACTACTTGTGCTTCCAAAATACCCTTAAACCCATTTTTGCCATGAGAGTCCACCATATCTACCTATGGATTGAGTAAGATCCTTCAAGTAAGTTGTCATCGGTGCAAGCAATAAAAATTGCTCTCTAAATATGCATGACTTATTAGTGTGGAGAAAATAAGCTTTATACGATCTTGTTATGGAAGCAATAAAAGCAACGGACTGCATGATAAAGGTCCATACACAAGTGGAAATATAAAGTGACGTTCTTTCGTACTAAGATTTTGTGTATCCAACCCTAAAAGCGCATGACAACATCTGCTTCCCTCTGTGAAGGGCCTATCTTTTACTTTATGTTCCTACTTTATGTTTTTACTTTATGCTTGAGTCAAGGTGATCTTCACCTTTCCCTTTTTCATTTTATCCTTTGGCAAGCTCCTCGTGTTTGAAAGATCATGATATATATATATATATATATATATATATATATATATATATATATATATATATATATATATATATATATACATACAATTGGATGTTGGTTAGCATGGACTATTATTGTTGACATAACATAAAGGTGAATACGTTGGGAGGCAACACAATAAGCCCTATCTTTCTCAGTGTCCGGTTGAAACTCTATAACCACAAGTATTGCGTGAGTGTTAGCAATTGTAGAAGATTATATGATAGTTGAGTATGTGAACTTGCTGAAAAATTCTATTTTTGACTCTTTGTGATGTTACGATAAATAGCAATTGCTTCAATGACTGAGATTATAGTTTGTTAGTTTTCAATGAAGTTTCTGAACCATACTTGACATTGTGAATTGATTGTTACTTGAGCATAAGAATTCATATGACAAAATCTATATATATGTTTCTGTTATAAGAATGATCATGATGTCCTCATGTCCGTATTTTATTTTTATCGACACCTCTATCTCCAAACATGTGGACATATTTTTCGATTTCGGCTTCCGCTTGAGGACAAGCGAGGTCTAAGCTTGGGGGAGTTGATACGTCCATTTTGCATCATGCTTTTATATCAATATTTATTGCATTATGGGCTGTTATTACACATTATATATCAATACTTATGGCTATTCTCTCTTATTTAATAAGGTTTACCATGAAGAGGGGGAATGCCGGTAGCTGGAATTCTGGCTGGAAAAGGAGAAAACATTGGAAACCTATTCTGCACTGCTCCAAAAGACGCGAGACTTCACGGAACTTATTTTTGGAATTAATAAGAATTATTGAGCAGAAGAAACACCTAAGGGGGCCCACACCCTGGCCAGGAGGGTGGGGGGCGCGCCCACCCCTACTGGGCACGCCCCTGTCTCCTGGGCCCCCTGGTGGGCCCCCGGTGTCCATCTTCTGCTATATGAAGGCTTTTACCCTGGAAAAAATCGTGGGCAAGCTTACGGGACCAAACTCCGCCGCCACGAGGAGGAACCAATCTAGAGCTCCGGCAGAGCTGTTATGCCGGGGACACTTCCCTCCGGGAGGGGGAAATCATCACCATCGTCATCACCAATGATCCTCCCATCGGGAGAGGGTCAATCTCCATCAACATCTTCACCAGCACCATCTCCTCTCAAACCCTAGTTCATCTCTTGTATCCAATCTTGTATCTAAAACCACAAATTGATACCTGTGGGTTGCTAGTAGTGTTGATTACTCCTTGTAGTTGATGCTTATTGGTTTACTTGGTGGAACATCATATGTCCAGATCCTTAATGCATATTATTACACCTCTGATTATGAACATGAATATGCTTTGTTAGTAGTTACGTTTGTTCCTGAGGACATGGGTGAAGTCTTGCTATTAGTAGTCATGTGAATTTGGTATTCGTTCGATATTTTGATGAGATGTATGTTGTCTTTCCTCTAGTGGTGTTATGTGAACGTCGACTACATGACACTTCACCATTATTTGGGCCTAGAGGAAGGCATTGGGAAGTAATAAGTAGGTTATGGGTTGCTAGAGTGGCAGAAGCTTAAACCCTATTTATGCGTTGCTTCGTAAGGGGCTGATTTGGATCCATATGTTTAATCGTGTGGTTAGGTTTACCTTAATACTTTTGTTGTAGTTGTGGATGCTTGCAATAGGGGTTAATCATAAGTGGGATGCTTGTCCAAGTAAGGTCAGTGCCCAAGCACCGGTCCACCCACATATCAAATTATCAAAGTACCGAACGCGAATCATATGAGTGTGATGAAACTAGCTTGACGATAATTCCCATGTGTCCTCGGGAGCGCTTTTCTCATTATAAGAAATTGTCCAGGCTTGTCCTTTGCTACAAAAAGGATTGGGCCACCTTGCTGCACTTTATTTACTTTCATTGCTTGTTACTTGTTACAATTTATCTTATCACAAAACTATCTATTACATTCAATTTCAGTGCTTGGAGAGAAAACCTTACTGAAATTTGTGTATCATTTCCTTCTGCTCCTCATTGGGTTCAACACTCTTACTTATCGAAAGGACTACGATAGATCCCCTACACTTGTGGGTCATCACATCCTACTTGGTTCCCATAGTACTTGCGAGGTTCTTCCGGCTCTAATGGCTCAAACTTGCTAGGTGCCATCTTTGTGATCACTAGTCGTCCAATACCTAGTTTGTTAGGTTTTCGTATCCTCTGCTTCTTATGCTTCTTCTTTTCGGTAGCGCCATCGGTGCCAGTACCTTCCCCGCCGGTATCTTCCCCGCTGGTCTCGGCACCGGCATCGGTGCCGGCGCCGTCGGTGTCGATGTCGGCGTCAGTACCATCATCGAGGCTGACCTGCAAACCTTGCTTAGCAGTCAAATAGTTGAGGTACTCTTGTTCACCCTCATAATCCATCTCGTCTGCATCTTGGTCAGAAAGCCCAGTTTCTTCGTTGTTCGACATGTTTCCTATGATTAAGTCTCCTCGTTTATTTCTAAAAGTATGAAAAAATTAGAAATGACATAAAAAAGAAATCGATGTGCCAAATCACATAAAATTTCGACATGACCTTTGCTAAAAAATGGACATATCGAGCGCCTAAAATTCACTGGAACGGAAATGAATCAACATTCCGGCGTAACATAGGCCAGTCGGATCATTTACCAAAATTGAACCAAAACATCACATGTCCAAATGACATGTCCAAATTCCAAACATGACATGTCCAAAACATGACATATCCACATATCACATGTCCAGTTCAAATTTGCATATAAATTCAGCCTACGTAAATTTGCTTTAACGAGGGATGTTGATTTGGACAATTTCTTAAATGCTAAATTCATAACTAAATAGATAACCTAATTAACATACTGCCCTAACTAAAACCTAAGTAAATTAACCGAAGAACCCTAGCTAGCAGAGAGAGAGAGGGGGGGTGTTTACAGAGGGTGCAGGGGCGAGGAGGCAGGCCCGACGGCGGCCGAGGTTGGGAGGGGAGGAAGTAGAGGAGGAAGGCGTGGCACGTCGGGGTCGGGGGCGAGCGCCGGGGCACGGCGGTGCGACGGGGGAAGAGAGAGATTGGGAATTTGGGGGGAAAAGAGGCGGGATGAAGCAAAGAGAGTGAGGATTTTGGGTTAAGTGGACGTAGCAGTAGCGCGTTTAGACAAAACACGCGACTACTATTACAGGAAGCTATAGCTGTTTTATAAGGAAACCGCTACTGCTACCTTGACTAGTTGTAGATCTTTTTCAGTAAACCGCTACTGCTACCAGTTTTCTTTTTCTTTTCCTTTATTTTCTCTCACTTTTCCTTTTTTTCTGAGAGCAGTGAACGAAGGGAAGGCAATATATATTGCATCATTTGACGGTTAAATATGTATACAAAATAGGAACATATATATTACATCATTGGACCCATGCATAATAATGGCTAAGTGTGTATACAAAATAGGGACATATATAAATAAATATATATATATATATATATATATATATATATATATATTACATCATTTGACCGATAACATACGGTTCCTCAGCATTGACGTTTTCGTTTTTGAGTCGGCTTCTTTTCCTTCTTGTTCGTTGAAGAATAGTTGAGCCCCAACTGATCGTCTACTGGTTGATATGAAGGTGAAGATTGGCTGGAGGGTAGAGTGGCCCAATAAGATACACAGTCAAGTAGGACAGATGGGAAGAGTCTGTGGAAGACTAGGGTACCAGACAAAATAAATAATTTCCATGGCATCTTGCCAAGAATTCAATCTCGATAGAATTTGTCTAAAGCAACTGAACCATTGTGGATTCTGATGTGTACCATATATGCAGTGGAGCAGTTGATAGTTAGAGACATGCGCTGATAGATTGCAACAAGGCAAAGTGTGTTTGCTATTTGATAGGTGATTAGCTAGTCGAGCATCTAATTGCATGCATGACTCTTGATGCAAGGCTCGAGGTTTTTCATATCAAGGACTCAATGGGAGAAGAGGAGTTGATCAAAGTTTTGGTCACCTTATGGTCGATATGGTGGGTTCAACGGAAAGCAACTCACAAGCAAGAATTCATGTTTCCCTGACTACTATGAGTTTCATTCGTAATTATCTAGGTGATCTTCCGCTGTTACGTGCAAACCTTGCAACTAAGGGAATAGACTAGTAGGAAGAAGTGGAGCCCTCTGGAGGAGCTCTATCTGAAGATCTGTGTTGATGATGCTATATCCAGGGATGAGTCTAGGGGATGGCCTCCTATGGTTTGTCATTACCACAGAGGCAATTTTACTCGGGGCTTCGGTAGTGGTTCTTCCGAGCTTGACAGAGCCAAGAATTTTTGGAGGCAACGACATGTAGGGAAGCTATGGTTCGCAGATTAGATTTATGTTAGAAAAATCCATGTGTTGATGGATTTATTGGCAACTATAAATCACTTACAGGGCGAATACGTTGGTGCCAATGATAAGATCATCAGAGATGTCAAGCTCAAGAAGACTATGAAGATGGTGTGAAGCATGAAAGCAGAGATGGAAATTTTGAAGTCCATTCATTTGTAAAAGTTGTTGTATCACTAGATCCGGTGTGCCATTTGGTCGCTTTTAGACCCCCCCCATATTGCTTGTATCCCAAATGCTATTTCCTTGGAATATGATCTAGTGACAAACCTAAAAAACTCTAGTTGACCGAGTCACCCTTCTTCTCAAGCAGAAAATCTAGTTGATGAATGGGATCACATCATTAGGAGAATGATGTGATGGACATGACTCATCCGTTAGCTTAGCATTATGATCGTGTCAGTTTCATTGCTACTGCTTTCTTCATGACTTCGACAAGTTCCTCAGACTATGAGATTATGCAACTCCCGAATACCGGAGGAACACTTCGTGTGCTACCAAATGTCACAATGTAAAAGGGTGATTATAAAGGTTGTCTACAGGTGTCTCCGAAGGTGTTTGTTCGGTTGGCATATATCGAGATTAGGATTTGTCACTCCGTGTTTCGAAGAGGTATCTCTAGGCCCTCTCGGTACTACTCATCACTATAAGCCTTGCAAGCATTGGGACTAATGAGTTAGTTGCGGGATGAAGTATTACAGAATGAGAAAAGATACTTGCCGGTAACGAGATTGAGCTAGGTATGATGATACCGACGATCGAATCTCGGGAAAATAACATACCAATGACAAATGGAACAACATATGTTGTTATGCGGTTTGACCGATAAAGATCTTCATAGAATATGTAGGAACGAATATGAGCATCAAGGTTCCGCTATTGGTTATTGACCGGAAGTGAGTCTTGATAATGTCTACACAGTTCTTGAACCCGTAGGGTCCGCACGCTTAACGTTCGATGATTGGTATTATGAGTTTATGTGATATGTTGTACCGAAGATTTTTCGGAGTCCCGGATGTGATCATGGACATGATGAGGATTCTCGAAATGGTCGAGACATAAAGATTGATATATTGGACGACTATATTCGGACACTGGAAGTGTTCCGGAGAAATTTCGGATAAAACCGGAGTGCCGCAGGGTTACCGGAACCCCTCGAGGAACTAATGGGCCTCCATGGGCCCTAGTGGAGAGACAGAGGTTCCGGCCAGGGCAGGCCACGCGCCCCCTTCCCCCTGAGTCAGATTAGGACAAGGAAGAGGGGGGCCTGCCCCCTAGCCTTCCCTCTCTCCTTCTCCTTCCTTCCCCCTCCCTTCCCAAGTTGGAAACCTACTAGGAATAGGATTCCTAGTAGGAATCCTACTTGTGGCGCGCCCTACAGGGCCTGGTCGGCCTCCCCCTTGCTCCTTTATATACGAGGGCAGGGGGAACCCTAGAACACACAAGTTGACAATTATTTTAGCCGTGTGCGGTGCCCCCCTCCAAAGTTACACACCTCGGTCATATCGTCGTAGTGCTTAGGCGAAGCCCCGCGCCGATAAGTTCATCATCACCGTCAACATGCCGTCGTGCTGACGAAACTCTCCTTCAGCTTCAACTGGATAAAGAGTACAAGGGACGTCTCAGAGCTGAACGTGTGCTGAACGCGGAGGTGTTGTACGTTTGGTGCATGGATTCGTTGGATCGCGAAGACATTCGACTACATCAACCGCGTTAACTAAACGCTTCCGCTTTCGGTCTATGAGGGTACGTGGACACACTCTCCCCTCTCGTTGCTATGCATCTCCTAGATAGATCTTGCGTGATCGTAGGAATTTTTTGAAATTACCGCGTTCCCCAACAGTGGCATCCGAGCCAGGTCTATGCGTAGATGTCATATGCACGAGTAGAACACAAAGAGTTGTGTGTGATAATAGGCATACTGCTTACCATCATGTCATACTTTGATTCAGCGGTATTGTTGTATGAAGCGGCTCAGACCGACATTACGCATACGCTTACGCGAGACTGGTTCTACTAACGTGCTTTGCACATACGTGGCCGGTGAGTGTCTGTTTCTCCAACTTTACTTGAATCGAGTGTGGCTACGCCCGATCCTTGTTGAAGGTTAAAACAACACACTTGACGAAAAATTGTTGTGGTTTTGATGCGTAGGTAAGAACGGTTCTTACTAGAAGCCCGTAGCAGCCACGTAAAATTTGCAACAACAAAGTAGAGGACGTCTAACTTTATGTTGCAGGGCTTGCTGTGATGTGATATGGTCAAGCATGATGTGATATAAATTGTTGTATGAGATAATCATGTTTTGTAACAAAGTTATCGGAAACTGGCAGGAGCCATATGGTTGTCCCTTTATTGTATGCAATGCAATCTGTTGGGGAACGTAGTATTTCAAAAAAATTCCTACGCACACGCAAGATCATGGTGATGCATAGCAACGAGCGGGGAGAGTGAGTCCACGTACCCTCGTAGACCGAAAGCGGATGTTAGCACAACGCGGTTGATGTAGTTGTACGTCTTCACGATCCGACCGATTCAAGTACCGAACGTACGGCACCTCCGAGTTCAGCACACCTTCAGCTCGATGACGTCCCACGAACTCCGATCCTGCAGAGCTTCACGGGAGAGTTTCGTCAGCATGATGGCATGGTGACGGTGATGATGTTGCTACCCACACAGGGCTTCGCCTAAGCACCGCTACGATATGACCCAGGTGGAATATGGTGGAAGGGGTCACCGCACCCGGCTAGAATAGATCAACAGATCAACTTGTGTGGCTAGAGGTGCCCCCTGCCCTTGTATATAAAGGAGAAAGGGGGGAGGCGGCCGGCCAGGAGGAGGGCGCGCCAAGGGGGGAGTCCTACTCCCACCGGGAGTAGGACTCCTCCTTTCCTTGTAGGAGTAGGAGAAGGGAAGGAAGGGAGAGAGGATGAGAAGGAAAAAGGGGGGCGCCGGCCCCCTCCTTGTCCAGTTCGGACGAGAGGAGGAGGGGGTGCGCGGCTGCCCTGGCCGCCCCTCCTCTTCTTCCACGAAGGCCCATTAGGCCCAATATACTCCCAGGGGGGTTCCGATAACCCCCCGGTACTCCGGTATATGCCCGAACTCACCCGGAACACTTCCGAAATCCAAACATAGTCATCAAATATACCGATATTTATGTCTCGACCATTTCAAGACTCCTTGTCATTTTCGTGATCACATCCGAGACTCTGAACTATCTTCGGTACATCAAAACACATAAACTCATAATACCGATCATCACCAAACTATAAGCGTGCGGACCCTACGGGTTCGAGAACTATGTAGACATGACCGAGACTCATTTCCGGTCAATAACCAATAGCGGAACCTGGATGCTCATATTGGCTCCTACATATTCTACGAAGATCTTTATCGGTCAAACTGCACAACAACATACGTTGTTCCCTTTGTCATCGGTATGTTACTTGCCTGAGATTGGATCGTCGGTATCTCAATAGCTAGTTCAATCTCGTTACCGACAAGTCTCTTTACTCGTTATGTAATGCATCATCCCGCAACTAACTCATTAGTCACATTGCATGCAAGGCTTATAGTGATGTGCATTACCGAGAGGGCCCAGAGATACCTCTCCAACAATTGGAGTGACAAATCCTAATCTCTAAATACGCCAACTCAAGAAGTACCTTCGGAGACACCTGTAGAGCACCTTTATAATCACCCAGTTATGTTATGACGTTTGGTAGCACACAAAGTGTTCCTCCGGTAAACGGGAGTTGCATAATCTCATAGTCATAGGAACATGTATAAGTCATGAAGAAAGCAATAGCAACATACTAAACGATCAAGTGCTAAGCTAACGGAATGGGTCAAGTCAATCACATCATTCTCCTAATGATGTGATCCCGTTAATCAAATGACAACTCATGTCTATGGTTAGGAAACTTAACCATCTTCGATTAACGAGCTAGTCAAGAAGAGGCATACTAGTGATACTATGTCTCTCTATGTATTCACACATGTATTATGTTTCCGGTTAATGCAATTCTATCATGAATAATGTTTAATAAACATTTATCATGATATGAGATAATAAATAATAACTTTATTATTGCCTCTAGGGCATATTTCCTTCAGTCTCCCACTTGCACTAGAGTCAATAATCTAGATTACACAGTAATGATTCTAACACCCATGGAGTCTTGGTGTTGATCATGTTTTGCTCGTAGAAGAGGCTTAGTCAACGGGTCTGCAACATTCAGATCCGTATGTATTTTGCAAATCTCTATGTCTCCCACCCGGACTTGATCCCGGATGGAATTGAAGCATCTCTTGATGTGCTTGGTTCTCTTGTGAAATCTGGATTCCTTTGCCAAGGCAATTGCACCAGTATTGTCACAAAAGATTTTCATTGAACCCGATGCACTAGGTATAACACCTAGATAGGATATGAACTCCTTCATACAGACTCCTTCATTTGCTGCTTCCGAAGCAGCTATGTACTCCGCTTCACACGTAGATCCCGCCACGACATGTTGTTTAGAACTGCACCAACTGATAGCTCCACCGTTTAATATAAATATGTATCCGGTTTGCGATTTAGAATCGTCTGGATCAGTGTCAAAGCTTGCATCGACGTAACCATTTACGACTAGCTCTTTGTCACCTCCATAAACGAGAAACATATCCTTAGTCCTTTTCAGATATTTCAGTATGTTCTTGACCGCTGTCCAGTAATCCACTCCTGGATTACTTTGGTACCTCCCTGCTAAACTAATAGCAAGCCACACATCAGGTATGGTACACATCATTGCATACATGATAGAGCCTATGGCTGAAGCATAGGGAACATCTTTCATTTTCTCTCTATCTTCTGCAGTGGTCGGGCATTGAGTCTTACTCAACTTCACACCTTGTAATACAGGCAAGAACCCTTTCTTTGCTTGATCCATTTTGAACTTCTTCAAAACTTTATCAAGGTATGTGCTTTGTGAAAGTCCAATTAAGCGTCTTGATCTATCTCTATAGATCTTGATGCCCAATATATAAGCAGCTTCACCGAGGTCTTTCATTGAAAAACTTTTAGTCAAGTATCCTTTTAGGCTATCCAGAAATTCTATATCATTTACAATCAACAATATGTCGACCACATATAATATCAGAAATGCTACAGAGCTCCCACTCACTTTCATGTAAATACATGCTTCTCCAAAAGTCTATATAAAACCATATGCTTTGATCACACTATCAAAGTGTTTATTCCAACTCCGAGAGGCTTGCAGCAGTCCATAAATGGATCGCTCTTGCTTGCACACTTTTTAGCACCTTTCGGATCGACAAAACCTTCTGGTTGCATCATATACAACTCTTCTTTCAGAAATCCTTTCAGGAATGCAGTTTTGACATCCATTTGCCAAATTTTATAATCATAAAATGCGGCAATTGCTAACATGATTCGGACAGACTTTAAGCATCGCTACGGGTGAGATAGTCTCATCATAGTCAACCGCTTGAACTTGTCGAAAACCTTTCGCAACAAGCCGAGCTTTGTAGACAGTAAAATTACCATCAGCGTCAGTCTTCTTCTTGAAATCCATTTATTTTTGATGGCTTGTCGATCATCGGGCAAGTCAACCAATGTCCACACTTTGTTCTCATACATGGATCCCATCTCAGATTTGATGGCTTCAAGCCATTTTGCAGAATCTGGGCTCATCATCGCTTCCTCATAGTACGTAGGTTCGTCATGGTCAAGTAACATGACCTCCAGAATAGGATTACCGTACCAGTCTGGTGCGGATCTTACTCTAGTTGACCTACGAGGTTCGGTAGTAACTTGATCTGAAGTTTCATGATCATCATCATTAGCTTCCTCATTAATTGGTGTAGGAGTCACGGGAATAGATTTCTGTGATGAACTACTTTCCCATAAGGGAGCAGGTACAGTTACCTCATCAAGTTCTACTTTCCTCACACTCACTTCTTTCGAGAGAAACTCCTTCTCTAGAAAGGATCCAAATTTAGCAACAAATGCCTTGCCTTCGGATCTGTGATAGAAGGTGTACCCAATAGTCTCCTTTGGGTATCCTATGAAGACACATTACTCTAATTTGGGTTCAAGCTTATCAAGTTGAAGTGTTTTCACATAAGCATCGCTGCCCCAAACTTTAAGAAACGACAACTTTGGTTTCTTGCCAAACCATAGTTCACAAGGTGTTGTCTTAACGGATTTCGATGGTGCCCTATTTAACGTGAATGCAGACGTCTCTAAAGCATAACCCCAAAACGATAGCGGTAAATCAGTAAGAGACATCATAGACCGCATCATATCTTGTAAAGTGCGATTACGATGTTCGGACACAACATTAAGTTGTGGTGTTCCAGGTGGCGTGAGTTGCGAAACTATTCCGCATTGTTTCAAATGAAGACCAAACTAGTAACTCAAGTATTCTCCTCCATGATCAGATCGTAGAAACTTTATTTTCTTGTTACGATGATTTTCTACTTCACTCTGAAATTCTTTGAACTTTTCAAATGTTTCAAACTTATGTTTCATTAAGTAGATATACCTATATCTTCTCAAATCATCTCTGAAGGTGACAAAATAACGATACCCACCGCAAGCTTCAACATTCATCGGACCACATACATCAGTATGTAGGATCTCCAACAAATCTGTTGCTCGCTCCATTGTTTCGGAGAACGGCGTTTTAGTCATCTTGCCCATGAGGCATGGTTCGCAAGTACCAAGTGATTCATAATCAAGTGATTCCAAAAGTCAATCAGTATGGAGTTTCTTCATGCGCTTTACACCAATATGACCTAAACGGTAGTGCCACAAATAAGTTGCACTATCATTATTAACACTGAATCTTTTGGTTTCAATATTATGAATATGTATACCACTACTATCGAGATTTAATATAAATAGACCACTCTTCAAGGGTGCATGACCATAAAAGATACTAGATCACTGATGGCGCGTGTTGCCGCGCCCATTAATTTGTACACTATAATGTCAGTGAATGATGCAAGTATATGAAAAGAGAAGCCATGTTACTTTGGAGTCAAATTGGCATGAAGTAATATCTATATATTTGTTATTACTTTTGAAGTGATACATTTCATATAAGAAATAGAGAGTTAATATTTGAACGTTATGTTTGTATGGTGGTGAGCTAGTATAAGGGAGAATACATATTATTATGTCGACACGTGTCATCGTTCCCCTGTTCAATCAACTTTGAGTGAATATTACCTGGTTTTCCAGTGGTGATTCAGTACTGTATTGGACCATAGTTGTAGATGGACCGTGTTAGTGATCACAATCTGAGTATAATGCAGCCCTTTATTCTTATATTTTGATCTTGTGCTACCATTTGAACGGTTCAGCGCACCATCATTTTTTATCCGCTTGTCAGTATAATCACTAATCTATACTGCCTATTAGCTCATGGTATCAAGCACATACCGGTGTTCTTCATCTGTCATGTGCCGCTTGATCTATTATACTCTGAACTCTGACGGTTATACTCTGCAGCATATTCTGATTGGTATGCTTCTACCTGTAATATCTTTCTAAGTCAGGTTTGAAATATAATCACGTCAGAAATATTTTTATGATCCTTCCGGGAAGTATTTTGGCCAGATATGAGATCCTCATCTTGCGTAATCAACAATGTAATACTCCCTCTGTAAACTAATATGAGAGCATTTAGATTACTAAAATAGTGATCTAAACACTCTTATATTAGTTTACGGAGGGAGTATTGTTTTGATACCTGCAGGAGAATACCAATCAACGGTCTCATACTTCAGATGAAGAATGTCAATTTTAAAGATCACCTACCGCGGACATCAAATCAGAATTAAGGAAAACTCCAAGTGAGCCTCACGCTAGTGCACAAAATTGTGAAAATGACAGATAAGAACTGATATGTGAGTATCAGTGAAGAAAATATCTTCAAAGAGAAGACTGTAACCTGCACTGTCCTCATGGTGTAACAACGACCCCAGAAAGGCAGAGAAAGAGGCTTGCATCCTCTGGTGTGCATCATCGCTATTCACTTCCTCGGTTGCGGCGGCCTTGAGTCTGGAGCATTTTTTTTCAAGAAGAGTCTGCAGCAGAGGTCAGGACTCGCGAGCCCTCTCAAATCCACCCAGCCCCCAGCACGTTCCGTAAATCAAATCTGAAAGATAGCATTAAGAAAATTGGACGCGCGCCTTGCGTACCTTCTTTCCACTTGTTCATCTCCCGAAGTGGGAACGGCGGCAAGGATGGGATCCGGGCGGCACTCCTTTCTCACCCCTTATCTTGATCCACGAGCACTCCACTGGTGAGGGAAGTCACCATGAGAATCTAATATGTCGCCTCCCATCGCCGAGAAGAGGAGATTGCTGTTGTTTTCTGAGGTACCCGTCGCCTCCCACGGTAATATTGGTCGGGATGCGAACAACGGGCCGCTTGCGTGCCCCATCCGGTCGCGCCGCTGGCGTCCGTGCAACCGAACAGACCACGGAGGTGCTGTATGCCTAGTCCGTGCAAATCGCCGATGCAATCCGAGGCCCTGGTCAGGCGGCGCAATCGGAACAGAGGAGGGTCGCGAACATCCCTCGTTTTAGGGTTCGTCTCTTCTGTTTTACACTTCTGCGAGGATGGTAGTGCAGGCCCAGTAGGCCAGTAGGCCCAAATGAACGTTAGACGCCCAAAAAAGCCACCGGAGCAGCCGCCCGAAAATGCCAGCACAGCCTGATGCGTGAGTTATCCTGCACACACGAGATTTAGGTGCGGTTAACAACGAATCCGACGGCCAAAATCGACTAAAAGTGGCGATCCAACGGTTAGAAGTGCCGATGGCCTGAGAGGGCTGGGAGGGTGCTCAGTTTTAATGTATTTAAATTACTCGTATAAATAGAACAACCATTACTCTCTGATTTAAATGAATAACCATCTCGCATCAAACAAGATCCAGATATAATGTTCATGCTCAACGCTGGCACCAAATAACAATTATTTAGGTCTAATACTAATCCCGAAGGTAGATGTAGAGGTAGAGTGTCGACCGCGATCACATCGACTTTGGAACCATTTCCCACGCTCATCGTTAGCTCGTCCTGAGCCAATCTTCGCTTAATCCGTAGTCCCTGTTTCGAGTTGCAAATATTAGCAACAGAACCAATATCAAATACCCAGGTGCTACTGCGAGCATTAGTAAGGTACACATCAATAACATGTATGTCACATATACCTTTTTTCACCTTGCCATCCTTCTTATCCGCCAAATACTTGGGGCAGTTCCGCTTCTAGTGACCAGTCCCTTTGCAGTACAAGCACTCAGTCTCAGGCTTAGGTCCAGACTTAGGTTCTTCTCCTGAGCAACAACTTGTTTACTGTTCTTCTTGAAGTTCCCCTTCTTCTTTCCTTTACCCTTTTTTCTTGAAACTGGTGGTCTTGTTAACCATCAACACTTGATGCTCCTTTTTTATTTCTACCTCCGCAGCCTTTAGCATCGCGAAGAGCTCGGGAATTGTTTTGTTCATCCCTTGCATATTATAGTTCATCACGAAGCTCTTGTAGCTTGGTGGCAGTATTTGAAGAATTTTGTCAATGACACTATCATCAGGAAGATTAACTCCCAATTGAATCAAGTGATTATTATACAAAGACATTTTAAGTATATGTTCACTGATAGAACTATTCTCTTCCATCTTGAAGCTATAGAACTTATTGGAGACTTCATATCTCTCAATCTGGGTTATTTCCTTGAAATATTAACTTCAACTCCTGAAACATCTCATATGCTCCATGACGTTCAAAACGTCGTTGAAGTCCCGGTTCTAAGCCGTAAAGCATGGCACACTGAACTATCGAGTAGTCATCAACTTTGCTCTGCCAGACATTCACAACGTCTGCAGTTGCATCTGCAGTAGGCCTGGCACCCAGTGGTGCTTCCAGGATGTAATTCTTCTGTGCAGCAATGAGGATAATCCTCAAGTTACGGACCCAGTCCGTGTAATTGCTACCATCATCTTTCAACTTTGCTTTCTCAAGAAACGCATTAAAATTCAACGGAATAACAGGACGGGCCATCTATCTACAACAACATAGACAAGCAAAATACTATCAGGTACTAAGTTCATGATAAATTAAAGTTCAATTAATCATATTACTTAAGAACTCCCACTTAGATAGACATCCCTCTAATCATTTAAGTGGTCACATGATCCAAATCAACTAAACCATGTCCGATCATCATGTGAGATGGAGTAGTTTTCAATGGTGAACATCACTATGTTGATCATATCTACTATATGATTCATGCTCGACCTTTCGGTCTCAGTGTTCCGAGGCCATATATGCATATGCTAGGCTCGTCAAGTTTAACCTGAGTATTCTGTGTGTGCAAAACTGTCTTACACCCGTTGTATTTGAACATAGAGCTTATCACACCCGATCATCACGTGGTGTCCCGACACGAAGAACTCTCCCAACAGTGCATACTCAGGGAGAACACTTTTACCTTGAAATTTAGTGAGAGATCATCTTATAATGTTACCGTCAATCAAAGCAATATAAGATGCATAAAGGATAAACATCACATGCAATCAATATAAGTGATATGATATGGCCATCATCATCTTGTGCTTGTGAGCTCCATCTCTGAAGCACCGTCATGATCACCATCGTCACCGGCGCGACACCTTGATATCCATCGTAGCATTATTGTAGTCTTGCCAACTTTTGCTTCTACGACTATCGCTACCGCTTAGTGATAAAGTAAATCAATTACAGGGCGATTGCATTGCATACAATAAAGTGACAACAATATGGCTCCTGCCAGTTGCCGATAACTTGGTTACAAAACATGATCATCTCATAAAATAAAATTTAGCATCATGTCTTGACCATATCACATCACAGCATGCCCTGCAAAAACAAGTTAGACGTCAACTACTTTGTTGTTGCAAGTTTTACGTGGCTACTATGGGTTGAGCAAGAACCGTTCTTACCCGGGTGTAGCCACACTCGGTTCAACTAAAGTTAGTGATAAAAGGTTAGTCCCAAAAGTAATATATAAGTGTATAATAAAGCCCGTAATCATTCAAAATATATAATAAAATAGCATGAATGCTTCATAAATTATAGATACATTGGAGACGTATCAGGGGGGAGGCGGCCGGCCAGGAGGAGGGCGCGCCAAGGGGGGAGTCCTACTCCCACCGGGAGTAGGACTCCTCCTTTCCTTGTAGGAGTAGGAGAAGGGAAGGAAGGGCGAGAGGAGGAGAAGGACAAAGGGGGAGCCACCCCCCCTCCATGTCTAATTCGGCCTAGAGGGGGAGGGGGTGCGCGGCTGCCCTGGCCGCCTCTCCTCTTCTCCCACTAAGGCCCATTAGGCCCAACATACTTCCCGGGGGATTCCGATAACCCCCCGGTACTCCGGTATATGCCCGAATTCACCCGAAACACTTTCGAAGTCCAAACATAGTTATCCAATATATCGATCTTTATGTCTCGACCATTTTGCGACTCCTCGTCATGTTCGTGATCATATCCGGGACTCCGAACTATCTTCATTACATCAAAACACATAAACTCATAATACCGATCCTCACCAAACTTTAAGCGTGCGGACCCTACGGGTTCGAGAACTATGTAGACATGACTGAGACTCATTTCCGGTCAATAACCAATAGCGGAACCTAGATGCTCATATTGGCTCCTACATATTCTACGAAGATCTTTCTCGGTCAAACCGCATAACAACATACGTTGTTCCCTTTATCATCGGTATGTTACTTGCCCGAGATTCGATCATCGGTATCTCAATACCTAGTTCAATCTCGTGACCGTCAAGTCTCTTTACTCATTATGTAATGCATCATCCCGCAGCTAACTCACCAGTCTCATTGCTTGTAAGGCTTATAGTGATGTGCATTACCGAGAGGGCCCAGAGATACCTCTCCGACAATCGGAGTGACAAATTCTAATCTCGAAATACGCCAACTAAACAAGTACCTTCCGAGACACCTGTAGAGCACCTTTATAATCACCAAGTTATGTTGTGACGTTTGATAGCACACAAAGTGTTCCTCCGGTAAACGGGAGTTGCATAATCTCATAGTCATAGGAACATGTATAAGTCATGAAGAAAGCAATAGCAACATACTAAACGATCAAGTGCTAAGCTAACGGAATGGGTCAAGTCAATCACATCATTCTCCTAATGATGTGATCCCGTTAATCAAATGACAACTCATGTCTATGGTTAGGAAACTTAACCATCTTTGATTAACGAGCTAGTCAAGATGAGGCATACTAGTGATACTATGTCTCTCTATGTATTCACACATGTATTATGTCGTGGTTCTAAGCCTGACAGTAGAGTGGGGGGTAGGTATGGAGAGGCAAGGTCCTAGCTATGGAGAGGTTGTAAGCACAAAGGATGTACGAGTTCAGACCCTTCTCGGAGGAAGTAACAGCCCTACGTCTCGGAGCCCGGAGGCGGTCGAGTGGATTATGAGTATGTGAATTACAAGGTGCCGAACCCTTCTGCCTGTGGAGGGGGGTGGCTTATATAGAGTGCGCCAGGACCCCAGCCAGCCCACGTAGGAGAGGGTTTAAGGTGAGTTAAGTCTGGGGCGTTACTGGTAACGCCCCATATAAAGTGCCTTTACTATCATAAAGCCTACTTGATTACAGGCCGTTGCAGTGCAGAGTGTCTCCTGACTTTCCGGTAGTCGAGTGAGTCTTCGTGGTCGAGTCCTTCAAGTCAGTCGAGTGCGTCCCTTGTTGGTCGACTGGAAGGTGACTTCTTCTGAGGGTGTCCTTGGGTAAGGTACTTGGATCAGGTCCATGACCCTACCCTAGGTACCTAACCCCATCATTAGCCCCCGAATGGATTGAGGCTTCGAGTGAGGAAGGAGTTGATGTTGTTTCCGATTAACCTTTGCGCTCTGATCGTGCGTTGTCCTGGACCAAAGAATCTCTTCGTCAACAGGGAGCAACTTGCCTTCAGTCGACTCGATCCATTCTATTTTTGCGTCGAGTGATCTTCCGGGCTTCGACGATCTCCGAGCGACGGATCGCCGGAAACACCGCGTCTGACAGACTGATTTGCTGTTCGCGGACTCCGCGGGATGCGAAATTTGGGGACGCGCGCGAAGCGGGGCGGACCGCGGCGTTCGGATGGGACGGGGCATAGACGCCTCGATCTCCGCGCCGCCTTTTTCGCCACGTATCCCGTCTGCATAACTGCTCCCAGATATGATTAGATCGACGGGCCCACCTGTCATCCACTCGGAAGGGACCCTATAAATGTGCCCGGCGAGGATTTCTGTGCTGCGCCTCAGCATTCTCTCCCTCTCTCTGCTTCCTTCTTCTCCGCCCAGCGTGCTCGCTCTCGCCCCCGCACCACTTCCCTTCGCGCATCTCGCCGGCGACCATGGCCAAGGAGAAGACGGCGGCGCTGGAGCGTGCAAAGAAGGCGTTGGCGTCGGAGAAGGCGAAGGGGAGATCCACCAGCCGCGGAGGGTCCTCGTCCAGATCCCGCCTGCCGAAGGGCTGGGTCCAAGGAGACTGGATCCAGTCGACCATCACAGAGAATGACCTCCTCGACATGGCCAACGAGGGCTTGATCCCTCACGGAGCTGCGAGGCTTCCGGGGAAGGAGTGGCAGCCCCAGCCAGAAGAGGGTGAGTGTGTGCTTCTGGCCACCCATGTTGATCGTGGGTTTTCCTTGCCGCCGAGTGTTTTCTTCTGTGGCTTCTTGAATTTCTTCGGAGCGCAGCTCCACCACTTTACCCCAAACTCCATTGCCTATCTTGCTGCGTTCGTGTCCATGTGTGAGGGTTTCTTGGGCTGTCGACCGCACTGGGGTTTGTTCAAACATATATTCACGTGTCGCTCTCAGACCGTGAAGAAGGAGAGCCCAGGTGATGAGAGAACCCGAGTCGTCCAAATGTGTGGGGGTCTGGGGATCCAGGTGAGGAATAAGAGCACCTTCCCGCCCATGACTTTTCCCGAGTCAGTCAGAGGTTGGCAGTCGACCTGGTTCTACTGCCGGGACCAGTCGACGCCGGGGCAGTCGAGTGGACTCCCACAGTTTACCATGGACCGAGTGAACAAGCCTTCCTCTCTGAAGTTGATTCCGGAGGAGAAAGCTGATGTGAAGATGTTGATGGAGCGCGTGGTGCAGTTGGTTCGGGAGGGAGTGACGGGCATGGACCTCTTCGAGGTCTTCCTCAGGCGTCGCATCCAGCCTCTTCAGTTCCGGAGCCACTGCATGTGGTTGTACTGTGGGACCAAAGACGAGACTCGAGTCCATCCAGAAGCAGTCGACGATGTCACTCTGGAAAGATGGATGGTAGCCGTTACCGGAAACAAGGACAACCCACGTGGAGCCAGAAGGATTCCTCCACTCGACCACAACAGCGATCCAAACAAGGTACATTTGCTCTGTCCTCCACTGCATTCTTGTCGCACTCATTTCTGTTTATCCTGCCGACTGGTCGACTGATCCTTGTCTTGATATCTGCTAGGCTCTCACCGAGCTGTACTCGATGCCCAATGGGGCACAAACTCCGACTGAGGAGGGTGAGGCGAGTGGGGGTGAGAGCCAGGAAGAGGAGGAGTGGGACTCGGACGTTGCAGGGGATGACGACGACGATGATGATGACGACGGCGATGACGATGATGTTGAAGACGAGGAGGAAGAGGAGGAGGAGGTTGTACCACCGCGCTCGGAAAGGCGGTCGAAGCTTGTCCACGACCCTTCAACCGAACGTGGTAAGGGGGTTGCGACCACCACTCAGTCGACCAAGCGTCCTCGGACCATCTCTCTGGTGCCGACTGAAAAGGCGCCGAAGCAGCCCAGGGCGGCTTCGTCGAAGCCGATCAAGCTCCTGCCGAAGATGAAGGTGTCCATCCCTACCATATCAGGGTAATCGTGTTGTTTGAATCTTCTCATTTTGTGTGAACTTTGTCTCTGGTCGACGCTGAAGTTAGTCGACTGATCCTTTGGAGTTGCAGTGCTGCTACTTCTGAAAACTCGGCCCGGGCTGATGACCACGAGATGGAAGACGCAGCAACTTCGAACCCAGGTACTGTATTCTTAACGCCGTTCTTAGTCGACTGACTCGCGATCTCTGATCATGATTCTTCTCCGCAGCTCCACCCAATACTGTTATCAATCTTCCTGATGATGATGAGGACGAAGAGCCGCTGAAGCGCAGGAGGAGTCAGAAAGCGTCCGCCAGTAAGGTGCCTCAGGATGTGACGGCGCCTGAGATTCTGACTGTGGAGGAAGAGAACACCACTCGACATACGGTGTCCTTCGCAAATCCACTGACGAGTGCTCAGTAGCCCTCCCTCTTCACGACGCACCACGTCCCAGAGGACCAAGCTGGCGCAGCGAAGGAGGCGATACGCCAGGCGGGAATCATGATGGAGCAGCTGAAGACCATCCGGGACGCGAGCCAGGCAGCTTATGACGCCAGTTCTGCCCTCCAAAGCAATGTTCAGGTCAGTCGACCACCGTTTGTTCTGTTGGATATGCTGCCAAAAACTTTTCCTTTCCGGAATTTATAGTAGTCACCCACTGGGTGTTGTCGATTGAGCTCCGTATTAGCGGGGGCACGCTGAGTGCACCCGCTGGGTGTAGTCCCCAAGGCTAAGGTCGACTGCTGGCAGTCGGCCTTAGGCTTTATAATTTCAGTCTTTCTGTCAGTCGACTATGTCGACTGGATTTCACAAACCGGTGGGGGCACGCTGAGTGCACCCACTGGGTGTAGTCCCCGAGACTGTGGTCGACTGCTTGCAGTTGATCACAGTCTTAGAGAATGCATCTCGCACTTTTTTTTGAGGTCGACTGGTCGACTTTGTCTTCAACAGGATTAGTGGGGGCACGCTGAGTGCACCCACTGGGTGTAGTCCCCGAGACTACGGTCGAATGCTTGTATTCGGCTGTAGTCTTAGAAACGTGAGTTTTTCCCTTTTTCACTCGGAAGTGAATTATATTTGACATTTAGTCGATTGGTTATTCGCAGAACTCTTGTGATCTTGTGGCTCGCTACTCAGAGCTGGAACACAAGCATACTCAAGTCGAGCTGAGCTTGAAGCTGGTTCAGGAGAAGCTGACAAAGGCAAAGGAGGAGACCGAAGGTATGTTTGGTGAGACCCTGACGACTGCTTTTCCCCTTGCTTGTTTCAAAATCTGATCTTGCTGCAACTTGCAGGTAAGGTAAGGGAGGCCCAACAGAAGAAAGACCTTGAGCTAGCTGAGAAGATCAAGCTTGCTGACGAGAAGTTAGCTTCAGTCACCAAGCTCGAACAAGACAATACCAATCTGAAAGCTGCTCTTGGGATTGCCAACAAGGAGGTCAGTCGACTGAAAACTGATAAAGCTGCCCTGACCGACCAAGTCAGCAAATTGACTGGGAAGAAGACTGATCTGGAGGCCTTCCTGAGTAGTCTTGCCAAGAAGTTGTTTCTTATGCTTGAAGGTAAACCTCTATGCTCGGCAAACATTTCCAATTGTGGTTTTTCCATTCGACCATCCCCTTGACTTAGTGATCATCCTTGCAGAATTCTGTCAAAACTTTGAAGAAGAAACTAGCCGGCTGGAGCCAAACCTCGACCCTGTCAATTCTCCGGTGAACGACGAAGTTGCCATGGATGTTTTCCGACTGGAGTCTCGTGTCGCAGCTGTCGTGGACTATCTCGCAAGGCTGAAGGCCGCCACATCTTGCATCGACTCGACGCTTTGGCCTGAGGAGACACTTCAAAATGACCTTGAGTCGCTGATGGCCCGGTTGAACACGATCCCTGGTCGAGTGCAGGAATGGAAGAAGTCCTCGGCTCAGTGTGGTGCAGATGTTGCTCTGTGTCTGGACCGAGTCCACTGTAAAGATGCGCGAGAAGAGAAGCTGGCGGCTCTTCGGGTGGCCAATACCAAGAAACACGACTTCAGGTCCTTTATGGAAACTTTCCTTGCAGCTGCCACTCGGATCACCGACGGAATTGACCTTGATGAATTCGTTGCTCCTTCCAGCCCTCCACAGGAGGGGTAAAAAACTTCTTCTGGCTCGACGCTTTAAATTTGCCTCGGTATGCCGAGTGGAATTGTAACCGATAAACCTTAACAGGCTTAACGCCTGAGCACTCTCGGTTCCTTTAGATATCGATTCAAACTTGAATTTGGTGCTTGAATATGATTGCCTTTGGCTCGAAATGTCCTTTGCAGGTTCAAAGCAAGGCGCCTTTACAGCAATCGACATATTCTTCAGTCCACTTAGGCGAGCACTGGGCTGCAGCTAAGCCCCCGAGTGAGAGGGTTGCTCTACACTCGGTAGGATTTTGATAACTTAGGCGAGTGCTTGGACTGCAGCTAAGCCCCTGAGTGAGAGGGTTGCTCTACACTCGGTAGGATTTTGATAACTTAGGCGAGTGCTTGGACTGCAGCTAAGCCTCCGAGTGAGAGGGTTGCTCTTCACTCGGTAGGATTTTCGCAACTTAGGCGAGTGCGTGGACTGCAGCTGAGCCCCCGAGTGAGAGGGTTGCTCTTCACTCGGTAGGATTT
>NC_041385.1:853265129-853311866 GCF_002162155.2 Triticum dicoccoides | reverse complement strand
CTCTCTACTCGGTAGGATTTTTATAACTTAGGCGAGCACAGGGCTGCAGCTAAGCCCCCGAGTGAGAGGGTTGCTCCTCACTCGGTAGGATTTTTGTAACTTAGGCGAGCACAGGGCTGCAGCTAAGCCTCCGAGTGGGAGGGTCGCTCTCCACTCGGTAGGATTTTTATAACTTAGGCGAGCACAGGGCTGCAGCTAAGGCCCCGAGTGAGAGGGTTGCTCCTCACTCGGTAGGATTTTGATAACTTAGGCGAGCACAGGGCTGCAGCTAAGCCTCCGAGTGGAAGGCTGGCTTACCACTCGGTAGGATTTTGATAACTTAGGCGAAACGGATTCGCAGCTAAGCCTCCGAGTGGGAGTCTGGCTCACCACTCGGTAGGATTTTTACAAACTTAGGCGAAACGGATTCGCAGCTAAGTCACCCACTGAGGGGAATTTTATTGGACAAAAATAAAAAGTGACAGATATTATGGAGGAACTATGACACCATTATTTTGAGGTCCATGAACTACGGAAGTACTTTATTGCAACTCATCTGAGTGATAAAACTTAAGTGTAAAACGGGCAGAGTAGTTCCGCGTTCCAAGCTCGGGGCTCGTCGATATTATGCTCGACGTTGTAAAGACGGTACGCCCCGTTGTGGAGAACCTTGGTGACGATGAAGGGGCCTTCCCAAGAAGGAGCAAGCTTGTGTGGTTTGTGCTGATCCACTCGGAGAACTAAATCCCCTTCCTGGAAGGCTCGACCTCTCACATTTCTGGCGTGGAAACGACGCAAATCTTGTTGGTAGATGGTCGAGCGGATCAAAGCCATCTCCCTTTCTTCTTCTAAAAGGTCGACTGCGTCTTGCCGCGCTTGTTCAGCCTCTGCCTCGTTGTAGATTTCAACTCGAGGAGCATTGTGGAGGAGATCACTCGGCAAGACTGCTTCAGCTCCGTAGACCAAGAAGAATGGAGTTCTTCCGGTCGACCGATTAGGTGTGGTCCGCAGTCCCCAAAGTACTGAGGGAAGTTCGTCGACCCAAGCTCCAGCTGCGTGTTTGAGATCACGCATCAGTCGAGGCTTCAATCCCTTAAGAATCAGTCCATTAGCTCGCTCTGCTTGTCCATTCGACTGCGGATGGGCGACTGAAGCGTAGTCGACCCGTGTGCCTTGGGAGCTGCAAAAATCTCTGAATTCCTCCGAGTCAAAGTTCGACCCATTATCCGTAATGATGCTGTGCGGAACTCCATATCTGAATATTAGTTCCCTGATGAAGCTAACAGCAGTACCGGTGTCAAGGCTCTTGATTGGCTTAGCCTCGATCCACTTGGTGAACTTGTCGACTGCCACCAGTACATGCGTGAAACCACTTCGTCCTGTTCTCAAGGGACCGACCATGTCCAGTCCCCATACCGCGAAAGGCCAGACGAGTGGGATGGTCTTAAGAGCTGACGCAGGCTTGTGTGACATATTCGAGTAGAACTGACATCCCTCGCACTTATCCACTATCTCTTTTGCCATTTCATTCGCCTTTGGCCAGTAAAATCCGGCTCGGTATGCTTTGGCCATGATGGTCCGAGAGGACGCATGATGACCACAGGTCCCCGAGTGAATATCATTGAGGATGAGTCGACCTTCTTCTGGTGTTATGCACTTCTGACCGACTCCAGTCGCGCTTTCTCTGTATAATTGTCCTTTGATTACGGTAAAGGCCTTAGACCGATGGGCGATTTGTCGAGCCTCTTCCTCATCCTCCGGAAGCTCTTTTCTCAGGATATATGCGACATACGGAACTGTCCAGTCGGGAATGACCACCAAAACCTCCATGATCAAGTCGACCACCGCTGGGACTTCAACTTCAGTCGGATCTGTGGCACTCTTGGGCTGCAGAGTTTCTTCGGTGAAAGGATCTTCTTTGACTGACGGAGTGTATATATGCTCCAAGAACACACCACTCGGAATGGCTTCTCTCTTGGAACCTATCTTTGCTAGATCATCAGCTGCTTGATTTTTCAGTCGGGGTATATGGTGGAGTTCCAACCCCTCGAACTTCTTTTCCAGCTTCCTCACTGCACTGCAGTATCCAGTCATGGCTGGGCTTCTCACGTCCCACTCTTTCATCACCTGATTGACCACTAAATCCGAGTCGCCATAGACCATCAGGCGACGGACGCCGAGTGAAATGGCCATGCGCAACCCATATAAGAGGGCCTCATATTCTGCCTCATTGTTGGAGGAATCAAAGTGAATCTGGAGCACATATCTGAGCTTATCTCCTCTGGGGGAAACCAGGACAACCCCAGCACCGGAACCATTCAACATCTTAGAGCCATCAAAAAACATGGTCCAATGCTCCGAGTGAACTTCAGTCGGCTGCTGCTGTTCAATCCACTCGGCAAGGAAATCTGCTATTGCCTGGGACTTAATGGCTTTCTTTGCCTCAAACTTGATATCAAGGGGAAGAAGTTCCATCGCCCATTTGGCCACTCGACCAGTTGCATCCCTGTTGTGCAAAATCTCTGATAGTGGAGCGTCGCTGACGACTGTGATGGAATGATCAGAGAAATAATGAGCAACCTTCTTTGTGGTCATGTATATTCCATACACAAGCTTCTGATAATGAGGATATCTCTGCTTGGATGGAGTCAAGACATCAGACAAATAATACACTGGGCGCTGAACTTTGAGGGCTTTTCCTTCTTCTTCCCGCTCGACCATTAGCACAGTACTGACGACTTGTCCTGTGGCTGCGATATAGAGCAACAGAGGCTCTTTGCTGATTGGAGCAGCAAGCACCGGCTGGGTGGAGAGCAGAGCTTTTAGCTCGGCAAACGCTGCATCAGCTTCTGGAGTCCACTCGAACTTGTCTGTCTTCTTCATCAGTCGGTAAAGAGGCAATGCCTTTTCACCGAGCCGTGAGATGAATCGACTTAATGCGGCCAAGCATCCAGTAAGCTTCTGGACATCGTGCACTCGCACAGGGCGTTTCATTCGGAGAATAGTGCCAATCTTCTCTGGGTTAGCGTCGATTCCCCGTTCGGAAACGAGAAAACCGAGTAACTTGCCACCAGGAACTCCAAATGTGCACTTCGATGGATTGAGCTTGATATCAAACCTTCTGAGGTTGGCAAATGTTTCGGCGAGGTCAGCGAGCAGGTCGGAACCTTTTCGTGACTTGACAACAATATCATCCATATAAGCTTCCACATTCCGACTGATTTCAGTGAGTAGACACTTTTGAATCATTCGCATGAATGTGGCTCCGGCATTCTTGAGGCCGAATGGCATGGTGATATAGCAGAAGCACCCGAATGGAGTGATGAAAGCTGTTTTTACCTCGTCGGGTCCATACAGACGGATCTGGTGGTACCCGGAGTAGGCATCTAAAAAAGATAGCCTCTCACACCCCGCGGTCGAGTCAACGATTTGATCTATGCGAGGGAGAGGAAAATGATCTTTCGGGCAGGCCCGGTTGATGTGCTTGAAATCAATGCACATTCGGAGCGACTTGTCCTTCTTAGGAACCATGACGACATTAGCGAGCCACTCGGAGTGGTATATCTGTCGGATAAATCCTGCCGCCAACAGTCGAGCCACTTCTTCACCAATGGCTTTTCTCTTCTGGACGGCGGACCGCCGAAGATGCTCTTTGACTGGTTTGGCAGATGAGTCGACTCTTAGGCGATGCTCAGCCAGTCCCCTGGGAACACCTGGCATGTCAGCGGGCTTCCATGCAAAAATGTCCCAGTTCTCACGGAGGAACTGGATGAGCGCTTCTTCCTATTTTGGGTCGAGTGTTGTGGAGATGCGGGTCGGAGCTGCTTCGGGGTCGGTCGGGTGAATGTGAACAGGCTTTGTCTCACCGGACGACTGGAATGCAGACTCTGTGGCGGGCTTCTTGGATCGCAGCAAATCACTCGGATCTGCGTTTTGCTTGTATTCTTCGAACTCGACCGCTGTCACCTGGGAATCGGCGATCTTGGAGCCCTTCTGAAAGCACTCTTCTGCCTTTTTCCGATTACCAGTGACAGTGATCACTCCTTTGGGGCCGGGCATCTTCAATTTGAGGTACACGTAGCATGGTCGAGCCATGAACCGTGCGTAAGCTGGTCTCCCCAAAATGGCATGATATGCACTCTGAAAATCCACGACCTCAAACGTCAACTTTTCTTTGCGAAAATGCTTCGAATCGCCAAACACCACGTCCAAAGCTATCTGGCCGAGTGACTCGGCCTTCTTCCCTGGTATAACTCCATGAAAGCTCATGTTACTAGTGCTCAGTCGGGACATCGGAATGCCCATACCTTTCAATGTGTCTGCATACAATAAGTTCAGCCCACTTCCACCATCCATCAGCACCTTTGTCAGTCGAGTGCCTTCGACAACTGGATCGACCACCAAAGCTTGCCTCCCAGGGGTGGCAATATGAGTCGGGTGATCAGATTGGTCGAATGTGATGGGTGTTTGAGACCACTTCAGATAATTTGCTTTTGCGGGGGCAACCATGTTCACTTCTCGGTTAATCACTTTCAGTCGACTTCTGCTTTCCACATCTGCAAAGATCATCAGAGTGGAGTTGATATGCGGATATCCTCCCTCACTGTCCTCCTTGTCTTCGGCCTTGTCCGACTCCTTCTCCTTGTCCTTAGACTGTTTTCCCTGAAACTGCTGGATCAGGAGTCGACATTGGCGAGTGGTGTGCTTCGGGTAGATGATATTCCCCTCTTCGTCTTTCTTCGCGTGAATGTGACATGGCATATCCATCACGTCGTTCCCTTCTTTATCCTTTACCTTCTTGGGGTTCCAGGATCCTTTTGGTTTCCCATTAAACTTTCCTTGAGCCACGGCCAGAGCCTCTCCAGGAGCTGCCGGTTCAGCCTTCCGCTTCTGTTTCCGACTGGTGTTTCCTTTTTCCGACTGACTCGGCTTGTGCTTGCCGCTTCGGAGTCGGTCTTCTTCTTCGCCGTTGGCGTACTTGGTAGCAATCTCCATCATCCGACTCAAGGTCATGTCACCGGTTCGACCAAACTTCAAACTCAGTTCTCTGTTCTTGACGCCGTCTTTGAAGGCGCAGACTGCCTGATGATCGGACACATTCTCCACAGTGTGGTGCAAAGTGATCCACCTCTGAATATACTCTCTGAGAGTCTCATTAGTTTTCTGCATGCAGACTTGCAACTCTGTCAATCCAGCTGGTCGCTTGCAAGTTCCTTCAAACGTCCTGACGAACACTCGGGACAGATCTTCCCAAGTGTAAATGCTGCTAGGAGGTAACTGAGTCAACCATGCCCAGGCAGAACCTTCCAACATGAGGGGCAAATGCTTCATGGCCACCTCGTCGTTCCCACCACCAATCTGAACTACCACTCGATAGTCTTCAAGCCAAGTTTCAAGCTTAGACTCACCAGTGAACTTGCTGACTCCTGTTGCCAACCTGAAATTGGGAGGGATAACTGCGGCTCTGATAGCTCTGCTGAAACATTCAGGACCAGAAACATGCACTCGACTGCTTGTGGGTACATCTCTGTCGAGTCCACCTCGATGGGCTCTGTTCCGGTCAACCAACCCTTGCACGATAATGGATCGCGCGTCGAAGCCTGGTTCTCTGGGGTCGACTGGAACCCTACGCCCTGTACTGTACTGACGCCTATCATCTGGCTGCCGAGGAGCGTAAGACCCACCCCTCGGAGGGGAATAGGGCACTCGACGCCTATCATCTCGGTCGAGTCTGTCGCCATATTGATCTCGCCGATTCTCGCGCCCTTCACGCCACGGAGGCGATCTGGGGCTATGAGCCGACTGAACCGTATTCACAGTGACGGATCGACTGTGAATTCTGTTGCGCGACTGAGACACGGCTGAATTCTGATCTCCTGCTGCCCGGAGCAGATCCCTGATCTGCAGCAAACCTCTGCCAGCTTCCGACTGCGAAGGCTGGATGGACTCTGCTATACGGGTCGCAGCTGCTAAATTCTGAATTGGGGTTCGATATACCTGAGTCGACGGGAAGAGTTGACGTCGACTGTTGTCGAGAACTCGTTGCCGCGCGCGCTCGTCGAGAGCTCGCTGAAGGTTCTCCAGTCGAGTGCGCTCGGCCAAATTGGCCAGACGCGCCTCCTCCAAGGCACGAGCCTCGGGGGTTTCTCCTGCGATGGGAGTGCGCAGGGGATCCTCGTTCCTGCGGCAAAGTTCCTCTCTTTGCAGAGAGTCGAGTGGCTCGGGCTGGTACTCTTCGTAGCCTCGTGTAGGGTCGCCGCCGTCACCTGCTCCACCACCACGGGCGAAGCCAGGGGGACTGTGGGGCCCGTCGACCATCAAGATTTCCACCGCTGGATCACTGCTACCGCACTCAGATGCAGTCTCTACGGGGCCAGTCGACAGATCGAACAAGCCGTAGAGAGGTTCGTCGGGGTCGATTGCCGCAACTTGGGTGGTGGCCGATTGGCGAGCCACCGCGTGCCTCACCCATCGCTGAAGCCTCGACCGGCCCGAGCGCTTGCGCTGGCGGGATACCGGGAGGGTGGACGATGGAGGGGCCGACCGATACTGGGTCGACGGTTGCCGCAGCAGAACGCCGCGGACACATGCGCGAAAATGCGTCGCACCGCGGACGGGGAGCGCATCTACGTCGAGTGGAGTCTCCTGGAGCCACGCGGAGTCGTCGGCGATGAAGGTGAGAGTGCCGAGACGGATCTCTTGACCCTCGACCAAAACTCCAGCAGACACCATGATGAAAGTACTCGGAAGAATCGCAACTTCCCCACAAAATCGCTAAAACACCTGCCCCACGGTGGGCGCCAACTGTCGTGGTTCTAAGCCTGACAGTAGAGTGGGGGGTAGGTATGGAGAGGCAAGGTCCTAGCTATGGAGAGGTTGTAAGCACAAAGGATGTACGAGTTCAGGCCCTTCTCGGAGGAAGTAACAGCCCTACATCTCGGAGCCCGGAGGCGGTCGAGTGGATTATGAGTATGTGAATTACAAGGTGCCGAACCCTTCTGCCTGTGGAGGGGGTGGCTTATATAGAGTGCGCCAGGACCCTAGCCAGCCCACGTAGGAGAGGGTTTAAGGTGAGTTAAGTCTGGGGCGTTACTGGTAACGCCCCATATAAAGTGCCTTTACTATCATAAAGCCTACTTGATTACAGGCCGTTGCAGTGCAGAGTGTCTCCTGACTTTCCGGTAGTCGAGTGAGTCTTCGTGGTCGAGTCCTTCAAGTCAGTCAAGTGCGTCCCTTGTTGGTCGACTGGAAGGTGACTTCTTCTAAGGGTGTCCTTGGGTAAGGTACTTGGATCAGGTCCATGACCCTACCCCAGGTACCTAACCCCATCATATTATGTTTCCGGTTAATGCAATTCTATCATGAATAATGTTTAATAAACATTTATCATGATATGAGATAATAAATAATAACTTTATTATTGCCTCTAAGGCATATTTCCTTCAGTCTCCCACTTGCACTAGAGTCAATAATCTAGATTACACAGTAATGATTCTAACACCCATGGAGTCTTGGTGTTGATCATGTTTTGCTCGTAGAAGAGGCTTAGTCAACGGGTCTGCAACATTCAAATCTGTATGTATTTTGCAAATCTCTATGTCTCCCACCCGGACTTGATCCCGGATGGAATTGAAGCATCTCTTGATGTGCTTGGTTCTCTTGTGAAATCTGGATTCCTTTGCCAAGGCAATTGCACCAGTATTGTCACAAAAGATTTTCATTGAACCCGATGCACTAGGTATAACACCTAGATAGGATATGAACTCCTTCATACAGACTCCTTCATTTGCTGCTTCCGAAGCAGCTATGTACTCCGCTTCACACGTAGATCCCGCCACGACATGTTGTTTAGAACTGCACCAACTGATAGCTCCACCGTTTAATATAAATATGTATCCGGTTTGCGATTTAGAATCGTCTGGATCAGTGTCAAAGCTTGCATCGACGTAACCATTTACGACTAGCTCTTTGTCACCTCCATAAACGAGAAACATATCCTTAGTCCTTTTCAGATATTTCAGTATGTTCTTGACCGCTGTCCAGTAATGCACTCCTGGATTACTTTGGTACCTCCCTGCTAAACTAATAGCAAGCCACACATCAGGTATGGTACACATCATTGCATACATGATAGAGCCTATGGCTGAAGCATAGGGAACATCTTTCATTTTCTCTCTATCTTCTGCAGTGGTCGGGCATTGAGTCTTACTCAACTTCACACCTTGTAATACAGGCAAGAACCCTTTTTTGCTTGATCCATTTTGAACTTCTTCAAAACTTTATCAAGGTATGTGCTTTGTGAAAGTCCAATTAAGCGTCTTGATCTATCTCTATAGATCTTGATGCCCAATATATAAGCAGCTTCACCGAGGTCTTTCATTGAAAAACTTTTATTCAAGTATCCTTTTAGGCTATCCAGAAATTCTATATCATTTCCAATCAACAATATGTCGACCACATATAATATCAGAAATGCTACAGAGCTCCCACTCACTTTCATGTAAATACATGCTTCTCCAAAAGTCTATATAAAACCATATGCTTTGATCACACTATCAAAGTGTTTATTCCAACTCCGAGAGGCTTGCAGCAGTCCATAAATGGATCGCTCTTGCTTGCACACTTTTTAGCACCTTTCGGATCGACAAAACCTTCTGGTTGCATCATATACAACTCTTCTTTCAGAAATCCTTTCAGGAATGCAGTTTTGACATCCATTTGCCAAATTTTATAATCATAAAATGCGGCAATTGCTAACATGATTCGGACAGACTTTAAGCATCGCTACGGGTGAGATAGTCTCATCATAGTCAACCGCTTGAACTTGTCGAAAACCTTTCGCAACAAGCCGAGCTTTGTAGACAGTAAAATTACCATCAGCGTCAGTCTTCTTCTTGAAATCCATTTATTTTTGATGGCTTGTCGATCATCGGGCAAGTCAACCAATGTCCACACTTTGTTCTCATACATGGATCCCATCTCAGATTTGATGGCTTCAAGCCATTTTGCAGAATCTGGGCTCATCATCGCTTCCTCATAGTACGTAGGTTCGTCATGGTCAAGTAACATGACCTCCAGAATAGGATTACCGTACCAGTATGGTGCGGATCTTACTCTAGTTGACCTACGAGGTTCGGTAGTAACTTGATCTGAAGTTTCATGATCATCATCATTAGCTTCCTCATTAATTGGTGTAGGAGTCACGGGAATAGATTTCTGTGATGAACTACTTTCCCATAAGGGAGCAGGTACAGTTACCTCATCAAGTTCTACTTTCCTCACACTCACTTCTTTCGAGAGAAACTCCTTCTCTAGAAAGGATCCAAATTTAGCAACAAATGCCTTGCCTTCGGATCTGTGATAGAAGGTGTACCCAATAGTCTCCTTTGGGTATCCTATGAAGACACATTACTCTAATTTGGGTTCAAGCTTATCAAGTTGAAGTGTTTTCACATAAGCATCGCTGCCCCAAACTTTAAGAAACGACAACTTTGGTTTCTTGCCAAACCATAGTTCACAAGGTGTTGTCTTAACGGATTTCGATGGTGCCCTATTTAACGTGAATGCAGACGTCTCTAAAGCATAACCCCAAAACGATAGCGGTAAATCAGTAAGAGACATCATAGACCGCACCATATCTTGTAAAGTGCGATTACGATGTTCGGACACAACATTAAGTTGTGGTGTTCCAGGTGGCGTGAGTTGCGAAACTATTCCGCATTGTTTCAAATGAAGACCAAACTAGTAACTCAAGTATTCTCCTCCACGATCAGATCGTAGAAACTTTATTTTCTTGTTACGATGATTTTCTACTTCACTCTGAAATTCTTTGAACTTTTCAAATGTTTCAGACTTATGTTTCATTAAGTAGATATACCTATATCTTCTCAAATCATCTCTGAAGGTGACAAAATAACGATACCCACCGCAAGCTTCAACATTCATCGGACCACATACATCAGTATGTAGGATCTCCAACAAATCTGTTGCTCGCTCCATTGTTTCGGAGAACGGCGTTTTAGTCATCTTGCCCATGAGGCATGGTTCGCAAGTACCAAGTGATTCATAATCAAGTGATTCCAAAAGTCAATCAGTATGGAGTTTCTTCATGCGCTTTACACCAATATGACCTAAACGGTAGTGCCACAAATAAGTTGCACTATCATTATTAACACTGAATCTTTTGGTTTCAATATTATGAATATGTATACCACTACTATCGAGATTTAATATAAATAGACCACTCTTCAAGGGTGCATGACCATAAAAGATACTAGATCACTGATGGCGCGTGTTGCCGCGCCCATTAATTTGTACACTATAATGTCAGTGAATGATGCAAGTATATGAAAAGAGAAGCCATGTTACTTTGGAGTCAAATTGGCATGAAGTAATATCTATATATTTGTTATTACTTTTGAAGTGATACATTTCATATAAGAAATAGAGAGTTAATATTTGAACGTTATGTTTGTATGGTGGTGAGCTAGTATAAGGGAGAATACATATTATTATGTCGACACGTGTCATCGTTCCCCTGTTCAATCAACTTTGAGTGAATATTACCTGGTTTTCCAGTGGTGATTCAGTACTGTATTGGACCATAGTTGTAGATGGACCGTGTTAGTGATCACAATCTGAGTATAATGCAGCCCTTTATTCTTATATTTTGATCTTGTGCTACCATTTGAACGGTTCAGCGCACCATCATTTTTTATCCGCTTGTCAGTATAATCACTAATCTATACTGCCTATTAGCTCATGGTATCAAGCACATACCGGTGTTCTTCATCTGTCATGTGCCGCTTGATCTATTATACTCTGAACTCTGACGGTTATACTCTGCAGCATATTCTGATTGGTATGCTTCTACCTGTAATATCTTTCTAAGTCAGGTTTGAAATATAATCACGTCAGAAATATTTTTATGATCCTTCCGGGAAGTATTTTGGCCAGATATGAGATCCTCATCTTGCGTAATAACAATGTAATACTCCCTCTGTAAACTAATATGAGAGCATTTAGATTACTAAAATAGTGATCTAAACACTCTTATATTAGTTTACGGAGGGAGTATTGTTTTGATACCTGCAGGAGAATACCAATCAACGGTCTCATACTTCAGATGAAGAATGTCAATTTTAAAGATCACCTACCGCGGACATCAAATCAGAATTAAGGAAAACTCCAAGTGAGCCTCACGCTAGTGCACAAAATTGTGAAAATGACAGATAAGAACTGATATGTGAGTATCAGTGAAGAAAATATCTTCAAAGAGAAGACTGTAACCTGCACTGTCCTCATGGTGTAACAACGACCCCAGAAAGGCAGAGAAAGAGGCTTGCATCCTCTGGTGTGCATCATCGCTATTCACTTCCTCGGTTGCGGCGGCCTTGAGTCTGGAGCATTTTTTTTCAAGAAGAGTCTGCAGCAGAGGTCAGGACTCGCGAGCCCTCTCAAATCCACCCAGCCCCCAGCACGTTCCGTAAATCAAATCTGAAAGATAGCATTAAGAAAATTGGACGCGCGCCTTGCGTACCTTCTTTCCACTTGTTCATCTCCCGAAGTGGGAACGGCGGCAAGGATGGGATCCGGGCGGCACTCCTTTCTCACCCCTTATCTTGATCCACGAGCACTCCACTGGTGAGGGAAGTCACCATGAGAATCTAATATGTCGCCTCCCATCGCCGAGAAGAGGAGATTGCTGTTGTTTTCTGAGGTACCCGTCGCCTCCCACGGTAATATTGGTCGGGATGCGAACAACGGGCCGCTTGCGTGCCCCATCCGGTCGCGCCGCTGGCGTCCGTGCAACCGAACAGACCACGGAGGTGCCGTATGCCTAGTCCGTGCAAATCGCCGATGCAATCCGAGGCCCTGGTCAGGCGGCGCAATCGGAACAGAGGAGGGTCGCGAACATCCCTCGTTTTAGGGTTCGTCTCTTCTGTTTTACACTTCTGCGAGGATGGTAGTGCAGGCCCAGTAGGCCAGTAGGCCCAAATGAACGTTAGACGCCCAAAAAAGCCACCGGAGCAGCGGCCCGAAAATGCCAGCACAGCCTGATGCGTGAGTTATCCTGCACACACGAGATTTAGGTGCGGTTAACAACGAATCCGACGGCCAAAATCGACTAAAAGTGGCGATCCAACGGTTAGAAGTGCCGATGGCCTGAGAGGGCTGGGAGGGTGCTCAGTTTTAATGTATTTAAATTACTCGTATAAATAGAACAACCATTACTCTCTGATTTAAATGAATAACCATCTCGCATCAAACAAGATCCAGATATAATGTTCATGCTCAACGCTGGCACCAAATAACAATTATTTAGGTCTAATACTAATCCCGAAGGTAGATGTAGAGGTAGAGTGTCGACCGCGATCACATCGACTTTGGAACCATTTCCCACGCTCATCGTTAGCTCGTCCTGAGCCAATCTTCGCTTAATCCGTAGTCCCTGTTTCGAGTTGCAAATATTAGCAACAGAACCAATATCAAATACCCAGGTGCTACTGCGAGCATTAGTAAGGTACACATCAATAACATGTATATCACATATACCTTTTTTCACCTTGCCATCCTTCTTATCCGCCAAATACTTGGGGCAGTTCCGCTTCTAGTGACCAGTCCCTTTGCAGTACAAGCACTCAGTCTCAGGCTTAGGTCCAGACTTAGGTTTCTTCTCCTGAGCAACAACTTGTTTACTGTTCTTCTTGAAGTTCCCCTTCTTCTTTCCTTTACCCTTTTTTCTTGAAACTGGTGGTCTTGTTAACCATCAACACTTGATGCTCCTTTTTTATTTCTACCTCCGCAGCCTTTAGCATCGCGAAGAGCTCGGGAATTGTTTTGTTCATCCCTTGCATATTATAGTTCATCACGAAGCTCTTGTAGCTTGGTGGCAGTATTTGAAGAATTCTGTCAATGACACTATCATCAGGAAGATTAACTCCCAATTGAATCAAGTGATTATTATACCCAGACATTTTAAGTATATGTTCACTGATAGAACTATTCTCTTCCATCTTGAAGCTATAGAACTTATTGGAGACTTCATATCTCTCAATCTGGGTTATTTCCTTGAAATATTAACTTCAACTCCTGAAACATCTCATATGCTCCATGACGTTCAAAACGTCGTTGAAGTCCCGGTTCTAAGCCGTAAAGCATGGCACACTAAACTATCGAGTAGTCATCAACTTTGCTCTGCCAGACATTCACAACGTCTGCAGTTGCATCTGCAGTAGGCCTGGCACCCAGTGGTGCTTCCAGGATGTAATTCTTCTGTGCAGCAATGAGGATAATCCTCAAGTTACGGACCCAGTCCGTGTAATTGCTACCATCATCTTTCAACTTTGCTTTCTCAAGAAACGCATTAAAATTCAACGGAATAACAGGACGGGCCATCTATCTACAACAACATAGACAAGCAAAATACTATCAGGTACTAAGTTCATGATAAATTAAAGTTCAATTAATCATATTACTTAAGAACTCCCACTTAGATAGACATCCCTCTAATCATTTAAGTGGTCACATGATCCAAATCAACTAAACCATGTCCGATCATCATGTGAGATGGAGTAGTTTTCAATGGTGAACATCACTATGTTGATCATATCTACTATATGATTCATGCTCGACCTTTCGGTCTCAGTGTTCCGAGGCCATATATGCATATGCTAGGCTCGTCAAGTTTAACTTGAGTATTCTATGTGTGCAAAACTGTCTTACACCCGTTGTATTTGAACGTAGAGCTTATCACACCCGATCATCACGTGGTGTCCCGACACGAAGAACTCTCCCAACAGTGCATACTCAGGGAGAACACTTTTACCTTGAAATTTAGTGAGAGATCATCTTATAATGTTACCGTCAATCAAAGCAAAATAAGATGCATAAAGGATAAACATCACATGCAATCAATATAAGTGATATGATATGGCCATCATCATCTTGTGCTTGTGAGCTCCATCTCTGAAGCACCGTCATGATCACCATCGTCACCGGCGCGACACCTTGATCTCCATCGTAGCATTATTGTAGTCTTGCCAACTTTTGCTTCTACGACTATCGCTACCGCTTAGTGATAAAGTAAATCAATTACAGGGCGATTGCATTGCATACAATAAAGCAACAACAATATGGCTCCTGCCAGTTGCCGATAACTTGGTTACAAAACATGATCATCTCATACAATAAAATTTAGCATCATGTCTTGACCATATCACATCACAGCATGCCCTGCAAAAACAAGTTAGACGTCAACTACTTTGTTGTTGCAAGTTTTACGTGGCTACTATGGGCTGAGCAAGAACCGTTCTTACCCGGGTGTAGCCACACCCGGTTCAACTAAAGTTAGTGATAAAAGGTTAGTCCCAAAAGTAATATATAAGTGTATAATAAAGCCCGTAATCATTCAAAATATATAATAAAATAGCATGAATGCTTCATAAATTATAGATACATTGGAGACGTATCAGGGGGGAGGCGGCCGCCCAGGAGGAGGGCGCGCCAAGGGGGGAGTCCTACTCCCACCGGGAGTAGGACTCCTCCTTTCCTTGTAGGAGTAGGAGAAGGGAAGGAAGGGCGAGAGGAGGAGAAGGACAAAGGGGGAGCCACCCCCCCTCCATGTCTAATTCGGACTAGAGGGGGAGGGGGCGCGCGGCTGCCCTGGCCGCCTCTCCTCTTCTCCCACTAAGGCCCATTAGGCCCAACATACTTCCCGGGGGATTCCGATAACCCCCCGGTACTCCGGTATATGCCCGAATTCACCCGAAACACTTTCGAAGTCCAAACATAGTTATCCAATATATCGATCTTTATGTCTCGACCATTTTGCGACTCCTTGTCATGTTCGTGATCATATCCGGGACTCCGGACTATCTTCATTACATCAAAACACATAAACTCATAATACCGATCCTCACCAAACTTTAAGCGTGCGGACCCTACGGGTTCGAGAACTATGTAGACATGACTGAGACTCATTTCCGGTCAATAACCAATAGCGGAACCTAGATGCTCATATTGGCTCCTACATATTCTACGAAGATCTTTCTCGGTCAAACCGCATAACAACATACATTGTTCCCTTTATCAACGGTATGTTACTTGCCCGAGATTCGATCATCGGTATCTCAATACCTAGTTCAATCTCGTGACCGTCAAGTCTCTTTACTCATTATGTAATGCATCATCCCGCAGCTAACTCACCAGTCTCATTGCTTGTAAGGCTTATAGTGATGTGCATTACCGAGAGGGCCCAGAGATACCTCTCCGACAATCGGAGTGACAAATTCTAATCTCGAAATACGCCAACTAAACAAGTACCTTCCGAGACACCTGTAGAGCACCTTTATAATCACCCAGTTACGTTGTGACGTTTGATAGCACACAAAGTGTTCCTCCGGTAAACGGGAGTTGCATAATCTCATAGTCATAGGAACATGTATAAGTCATGAAGAAAGCAATAGAAACATACTAAATGATCAAGCGCTAAGCTAACAAAATGGGTCAAGTCAATCACATCATTCTCCTAATTATGTGATCCCGTTAATCAAATGACAATTCATGTCTATGGTTAGGAAACTTAACCATCTTTGATTAACAAGCTAGTCAAGAAGAGGCATACTAGTGATACTATGTTTGTGTATGTATTCACACAGGTATTACGTTTCCGGTTAATACAACTCTAGCATGAATAATAAACATTTATCATGATATGAGGAAATAAATAATAACTTTATTATTGCCTCTAGGGCATATTTCCTTCACAATCACCATGTAATTGTTTTACTTTATCACTAAGCGGTAGAGATAGTCGTATTAACAATAGTTGGCGAGACGACAACAATGCTACGATGGAGATAAAGGTGTCGCGCCGGTGACGTTGGAGATCATGACGATGCTTTGGTGATGGGGATCATGAGCCCAAGATGTTGATGGCCACATCATGTCACATATTTTGATTGCATGTGATCTTTATCCTTTATGCATCCTATTTTTCTTAGAACGTCGGTAGCATTATAAGTTGATCCCTTACTTACTTTCAAGGTACAAGTGTTCTCCCTGAGTATGCACCGTTGCTACAGTTCGTCGTGCCGAGACACGACGTGATGATTGGTTGTGATAAGCTCTATGTTCACATGCAACGGGTGCAAGCCAGTTTTGCACACACAGAATACTCGGGTTAAACTTGATGAGCCTAGCATATGCAGATATGGCCTCGGAACACTGAGACCGAAAGGTCGAGCATGAATCATATAGTAGATATGATCAACATAGTGATGTTCACCATTGAAAACTACTCCATCTCACGTGATGATCGGACATGGTTTAGTTGATTTGGATCACATGATCACTTAGATGATTAGAGGGATGTCTATCTAAGTGGGAGTTCTTAACTATTATGATTAATTGAACTTTAATTTATCATGAACTTAGTCCTGATAGTATTTTGCAAATTATGTTGTAGATCAATATCTCACGTTATAATTTTCCTATGTTTTTTTATATGTTCCTAGAGAAAACTAAATTGAAAGATGATAGTAGCAATGATGCGGACTGGGTCTGTGATCTGAGGTGTATCCTCATTGCTACACAGAAGAATTATGTCCTTGATGCACCGCTATGTGACAGACCTATTGCAGGAGCAGATGAAGACGTTATGAACGTTTGGCTAGCTCAATATGATGACTACTTGATAGTTTAATGCACCATGCTTTACAGCTTAGAACCGGGACTTCAAAAACAGTTTTGAAACGTCATGTAGTATATGAGATATTCCACGAGCTGAAATTGGTATTCAGACTCATGCCCGTGTCAAGAGGTATGTGACCTCTGACAAGTATTTTTCCTAAAAGATGGAGGAGAATTGATCAACTAGTGAGCATGTGCTCACAATGTCTGGGTACTACAATCACTTGAATCAAGTGGGAGTTAATCTTCCAGATAAGATAGTGATTGAAAAAGTTCTCTAGTCACCATCACCAAGTTACTGGAACTTCGTGATGAACTATTGTATGCAAGGGATGACGAAAATGATTCCCGAGCTCTTTGTGATGTTGAAATCGATGAAGGTAGAAATCAAGAAAAAGCATCAAGTGTTGATTATTAAACAAAGACCACTAGTTTCAAGAAAAGGGCAAAGGGAAAGAAAGGCAGCTTCAAGGAGAATGGCAAGCAAGTTGTCACACCTGTGAAGAAGCCCAAAGCTGGACCTAAGCCTGAAACTAAGTGCTTCTACTGCAAACAAAATGGTCACTGAAAGCGGAGTTACCCCAAATATTTAGTGGATAAGAAGGATGGCAAAGTGAACAAAGGTATATTTGATATACATGTTATTGGTGTGTAATTTACTAGTGTTTATAGTAACCCCTGGGTATTTGATACATGTTCAGTTGCTAAGTTTAGTAAATCGAAATAGGAGTTACAGAATAAACAGAGACTAGTTGAAGGTGAAGTGACGATGTGTGTTGGAAGTGGTTCCAAGAATGATATGATCATCATCGCACACTCCTTGTACTTTCGGGATTAGTGTTGAACCAAAATAAATGTTATTTGGTGTTTGCGTTGAGCATGAATATGATTAGATCATGTTTTATTGCATTACGGTTATTCATTTAAGACAGAGAATAATTGTTATTGTATTTACATGAATAAAACCTTCTATGGTCATACATCTAATGTTGATGGTTTGTTGAATATCGATCATGGTAATACACATATTCATAATATTGATGCCAAAAGATGCAAAGTTGATAATGATAGTGCAACTTATTTGTGGCACTGTCGTTTGGGTCATATCGGTGTAAAGCTCATGAAGAAACTCCATAAAAATGGACTTTTGGAATCACTTGATTATGAATCATTTGATACTTACGGACCGTGCCTTATGGGCAAGATGACTTAAACTCCGTTCTCCGGAACAATGGAATGAGCTACTAACTTATTGGAAATAATACATACTGATGTATGCAGTCCAATGAGTGTTGAGGCTCGTGTGGCGGGTATCATTATTTTCTTACCTTCACAGATGATTTGAGCAGATATGAGTATATCTACTTAATGAAACACAAGTCTGAAACATTTGAAAAGTTCAAAGAGTTTTAGAGTGAAGTGGAGAATCGTCGTAACAAGAAAATAAAGTTTCTACGATCTGATCATGGAGGAGAATATTTGAGTTACGAGTTTGGCCTTCATTTAAAACAGTGTGGAATAGTTAGCTCATGCCACCTAGAACACCACAACATAATGGTGTGTTCGAACATCGTAACCACACTTTATTTGATATGGTGCGATCTATGATGTCTCTTACCAATTTACCACTGTCGCTTTGGGGTTATGCATTAGAGACAGCTGCATTCACGTTAAACAAGGCACCATCAAAATCCGTTGAGACAACACCTTATGAACAATGGTTTGGCAAGAAACTAAAGTTGTCGTTTATTAAAGTTTGGGGCTGCAATGCTTATGTGAAAAAGCTTCAACTGATAAGCTCGAACCCAAATCCGAGAAGTGCTTCTTCATAGGATACCCAAAGGAAATTGTTGGGTACACCTTCTATAACAGATCCGAAGGCAAAATCTTTGTTGCTAAAAATGGATCCTTTCTAGAGAAGGAGTTTCTCTCGAATGAATTGAGTGGGAGGAAAGGAGAACTTGATGAGGTAATTGTACCTTCACCCGAATTGGAAAGTAGTTCATCACAGAAATCAGTTCCAGTGATTCCTACACCAATTAGTGAGGAAGCTAATGATGATGATCATGAAACTTCAGATCAAGTTACTACCGAACCTCGTAGGTCAACCTGAGTACGATCCGCACCAGAATGGTACGGTAATCCTATTCTGGAAGTCATGTTACTAGACCATGATGAACCTACGAACTATGAGGAAGCGATGATGAGCCCAGATTCCGCGAAATGGCTTGAGGCCATGAAATCTGAGATGGGATCCATGTATGAGAACAAAGTCTGGACTTTGGTGGATTTGCCCGATGATCGGAAGGCCATAGAAAATAAATGGATCTTCAAGAGGAGGAAGGATGATGATAGTGTTACTATCTACAAATTTCAACTTGTTGCGGAAGGTTTTCGACAAGTTCAAGGAGTTGACTACGATGAGACTTTCTCACTCGTAGCAATGCTTAAAGTCTGTATGAATCATGTTAGCAATTGCTGCATTTTATGATTATGAAATTTGGCAGATGGATGTCAAAACTGCATTCCTGAATGGATTTCTGGAAGAATAGTTGTATATGATGCAACAAGAAGGTTTTGTTGATCCAAAGGATGCTAACAAAGTGTGCAAGCTCCAGCAATCCATTTATGGACTGGTGCAAGCCTCTCGGAGTTGGAATAAACGCTTTGATAGTGTGATCAAATCATATGGTATTATAATGACTTTTGGAGAAGCCTGTATTTACAAGAAATTGACTGGGAGCTCAGTAGCATTTCTAATATTATATGTGGATGACATATTATTGATTGGAAATGATATACAATTTGTGGATAGCATAAAGGGATATTTGAATAAGAGTTTTTTTCAATGAAAGACTTCGGTGAAGCTGCTTACATATTGGGCATCAATATCTCTAGAGATAGATCAAGACGCTTAATTGGACTTTCACAAAGCACATACCTTGATAAAGTTTTGAAAAAATTCAAAATGGATCAGTTAAAGAAAGGGTTCTTGCCTGTATTACAAGGTGTAAAGTTGAGTAAGACTCAAAGCCTGACCATGGTAGAAAATAGAAAGAGAATGAAAGTCATTCCCTATGCCACAGTCATAGGTTCTATAAAGTATGCTTTGATGTGTACCAGACCTATTGTATACCTTGCCATGAGTTTTGGCAAGGGGGTACAATAGTGATCTAAGAGTAGATCACTGGATAGCGGTCAAAATTATCCTTAGTGAGGACTAAGGAAATATTTCTCGATTATGGAGGAGATAAAAGAGCTCGTCGTAAAGAGTTACGTCGATGCAAGCTTTTACACCAATCCAGATGACTCTAAGTCTAAATCTGGATGCATATTGAAAGTGGGAGCAATTAGCTAGAGTAGCTCCATGCAGAGCACATAGAATATTTGCAAAATACATACGACTCTGAATGTGACAGACCCGTTGACTAAACTTCTCTCACGAGCAAAATATGATCACACCTTAGTACTCTTTGGTTGTTAATCACAGAGCGATGTGAACTAGATTATTGACTCTAGTAAACCCTTTGGGTGTTGGTCACATGACGATGTGAACTATGGGTGTTAATCACATACAAATGTGAATATTTGTGTTAAATCACATGGTGATGTGAACTAGATTATCGACTCTAGTGCAAGTGGGAGACTGGAGGAAATATGCCCTAGAGGCAATAATAAAGTTATTATTTATTTCCTTAATTCATGATATATGTTGATTATTCATGCTAGAATTGTACTAACCGGAAACTTAGTACATGTGTGAATACATAGACAAAACATATAGTCCCTAGTATGCCTCTACTTGACTAGTTCGTTAATCAAAGATGGCAATGTTTCCTAACCATAGACATGTGTTGTTATTTGATGAACGGGATCACATCATTAGGAGAATGATGTGATGGACATGACCCATCCGTTAGCTTAGCATTATGATCGTGTCAGTTTCATTGCTACCGCTTTCTTCATGACTTATACAAGTTCCTCAGACTATGAGATTATGCAACTCCCGAATACCAAAGGAACACTTTATGTGCTACCAAACGTCACAACATAAAAGGGTGATTATAAAGATGCTCTACAGGTGTCTCCAAAGGTGTTTGTTGGGTTGGCATATATCAAGATTAGGATTTGTCACTCCGTGTTTCGGAGAGGTATCTCGGGGCCCTCTCGGTAATACTCATCACTATAAGCCTTGCAAGCATTGTGACTAATGAGTTAGTTGCGGGATGAAGTATTACGGAACGAGTAAAGAGACTTGCCGGTAACGATATTGATCTAGGTATGACGACACCGACGATCGAATCTCGGGCAAGTAATATACCGAAGACAAAGGGAACAACATATGTTGTTATGCGGTTTGGCCAATAAAGATCTTCGTAGAATATGTAGGAACCAATATGAGCATCCAGGTTCCGCTATTGGCTATTGATCGGAAGTGAGTCTTGGTCATGTCTACATAGTTCTCAAACCCGTAGGGTCCGCACGCTTAACGTTCGATGACGATTGGTACTATGAGTTTATGTGATATGTTGTACTGAAGATTGTTTGGAGTCCCGAATGTGATCACGGACATGACCAGGAGTCTCGAAATGGTCGAGACATAAGGATTGATATATTTGATAACTATATTCGGACACCGGAACTGTTCGGGAGAAATTTCGGATAAAACCGGAGTGCCGAAGGGTTACGGGCACCCCTCGGGGAACTAATGGGCCTCGATGGGCCCTAGTGGAGAGAGAGAGGGGTCGGCCAAGGTAGGCCGCGCCCCCCCCCCCTTCCCCTGAGACCGAATAGGATAAGGAAGGGGGGCGCCCCCTTGCCTTCCCTCTCTCCCTCTCCTTCCTTCCCCCTCCCTTCCCCAAGTTGGAAACCTACTAGGAATAGGATTCCTAGTAGGAATCCTACTTGGCGCGCGCCCTACAGGGGCCGGCCGGCCTCCCCCCTAGAACACACAAGTTGACAATTGTTTAGCCGTGTGTGGTGCCCCCCTCCACGGTTACACACCTCGGTCATATCGTCGTAGTGCTTAGGTGAAGCCCTGCGCCGGTAACTTCATCATCACCGTCACCATGCCGTTGTGCTGACGAAACTCACCCTCGGCCTCAACTGGATCGAGAGTACGAGGGACGTGTGTTAAACGCGGAGGTGCCATACGTTCGGTGCTTGGATCGGTTGGATCACGAAGACGTTCGACTACATCAACCGCGTTAACTAAACGCTTCTGCTTTTGATCTACGAGGGTACGTGGACACACTCTCCCCTCTCCTTGCTATGCATCTCCTAGATAGATCTTTTTTTTGCGAGAAAGCTTCTGATCTATTCATCTTCAATTATGGCAGTACAACGAATACCAGAAATAATAAAAATTACATCCAGATTCGTAGACCACCTAGCGACGACTACAAGCACTGAAGCGAGCCGAAGGCGCGCCGCCATCATCGCCCCTCCCTCGCTGGAGTCGGGCACAACTTGTTGTAGTAGACAGTCGGGAAGTCGTCGTGCTAAGGCCCCATAGGACCAGCGCACCAGAACCGCAACCGTCGCCGATGAAGAATAACGTAGATCGAAAGGATCCAACCCGAAGGCACACGAACATAGACGAACAACAACCAGATCCGAGCAAATCCACCGAGGATAGATCCGCCGGAGACACACCTCCACACGCCTACCAATGATGCTAGACGCACCATCGGAATGGAGGCTAGGCGGAGAGACCTTTATTCCATCTTCAGGTTGCCGCCGCCGTCTCGTCTTCCTGAGCAGGACATAAACCCTAACAAAACTCGAAGAATGAACTAACAACGAAGCCCTCCCGCCGGCTCTTGCCAAGATCCACCGCGTTTTTTTTTAAATTATCGTGTTCCCCAACACGGACAACTATCCTAGCATTGAGAGGACTGTGATCTACTACGACAAAGATGATCCGAGGGTGAGCGCATTGGGTGCAGGTGCTGCTACCGATTGTCATCCCACGTGGGGAAATTAGCATCAAAGGTCACTAGTAGTATCAAACACATTCCTCACTCAAGTATGGTTTGATCTCAGAATAGCGGCGAGCGCAGAGTCCTTGATTTTGTTTTTTTTCTTGTGAAACTCGGTTAAAAAAATGTTTATTTGGGAAAGGACAAGGAGACTGGAGTCTTTGTTGCAACGAAAAATATCATCAGGCGTCTACGCGATTCGTTTCTTTGTTTTCGCGTACGTGCCATGCAGGAAAAAAGTGAAAAAATAGGGAAAATCTAACGCGAGCGCCTGAGAGGTTTCATGCATACTCGACAGCACAAGAGAATCGAAGCAGGCTGTCAAATAGACAACTAGTCAAATGGGCGCTGGACACGGTGCTTGATCTTGCCACTACAGGAAGGGAGAATGGAGTGAAACCTGCCAAGACCATAGCTAAGTGGTGGCCTCCTCCCATGGGGCACTGAAACTGAATATTGATGCGAGTTTATGCGATAGTGATCATCATGGCATCATCCGTGATCATATGGATAACCTCATTAGAGGACAAGCCATGTGGTATGATTGTCTCTTCACTGCTAATCCCCGAGGCATATGTACTTTGGGATAGGGTTCATCTGGCCCATGGTATTGCTTTCCGATCTGTGATTATAGAGTGATGCCCACTAATTTGTGAGATGGCTGGATGAAGATACCTATGACAGATCACCAGCGATGGTTGTGTGCCGGGAGGTAAAGAGAAAGGTGTAACAGCTCCCGGGTGCCCCTACACCCTCTTAAACAGTAAATTCGTAAAAGATTGAAAAAAATCAGAAAAATCTGAAACTTTCAGGGATCAGAGATGATCAAATATTTGATGTTCCTGCAAAGCTTCAGCAAGAAATAACCTTCGTGTGGAGTTCTCACAAAAAAATCACTGCTTAAAATGTACATAAACTTTGAACAATGATTTTGTTTTTTTAGGTGAGGGCTCCTCGAATGCTATTTTTAGCTAAAACTTTGCAAGATCATATAAAATTTGATTACGTTTGATGTCCAAAAGTTTTATTTTTTTTTGAATTTACTATTCATAGAGGGTGTAGGGGCATCCTGGTGCTGAAAATCCTGTCTCAGAGGTAAAAGAGCCAAGTGCATGTTTTGATTCTTTCACTGTTGATTACATCGGGAGAGAAGGAAATCGGTGGCAACATATTTGTGCCAAGCTACCTAGAACTACTACTAGACGTAGATGTCTTTGGATAACCTTTGTTCCAAAAAAATATTAGCTTATGCTTTGCAGTTTGATTGTAACCCCAATTATGATAGGGTCCGTCTATATCACATCTAGATGTGAGATAATATCTCACATCTAATTAAGTATGATGTCAGCGCCACCTTATTTTTAATTTTTTGTCCTATTTATTTGATTTTAATTTGTTAAAGCCCAAAACCATAAACAAAACTACTGTACGATCCTTCCTCGTCCAGTATGTGCACGATGCTATTTTGAATGCATGGCTGCATCTTTCATCCCATGCATCAACGGCTTGATGGCATGTCGGGCACCTATCTGCCAGAACGTGTTGTTTGTGTAGTGGAACTCAACTAGAAACCAGCTTGCCATGCGTCCGCCTTGGTGGCCAGCCCTAATGCAAATCTGATCACTAGCTCCTATCAAAAAAAAATTGTCGCTAGCTACCATACAGAAAAACTGATCACCAACTTTTTCTGAAAAAAAAAACTGATCGCTAGTGCAACTCGGACTAAAAAAGGTTAGGCACCAGTTGCGAATCGAGGGTGGAGTTGCAACTGAGACGAGAAAAGGTTGAGCCCCAATTGCGAGTCGACAGTCGACTTGCGACTGAGGAAAATAAGGCCGGGCCCTAGTTGCCAATCGAGGTTGGACTCGTAATTGGGACTAAAAAAGGTCGGGCCCTAGTTGCAAGCCGAGGGTGGACTTGCAACTTGGATAAAAAAGGTCGACTCCTAGTTGCGAGTAGAGGATGGACTTGCAACTTGGACAAAAAAAATATTTGACCCCAGTTGCGAGTCGAGGATGGACTTGCAACTCGAACAAAAAAGATTGGACCCTAGTTGCGAGTCAAAGGTGGATTTGCAACTCGGATAAAGAGGTTGGGCCCCAGTTACGAGACGTGGGTGGACTTGCAACTTGGACAAAAAAAATTCTATCCCCATTTGTGTCGAGAGTGGACTTACAACTAGGACGAAAATGGTTGGGGCCCCTTACATATTGAGGGTGGACTTTCAACTCGAACAAAAAAAGGCTGGACCACAGTTGCGAGTCAAGGATGAACTTGCAATTTGAACAAAAAATGTCGAGATCCAGTTGCGAGTGAGAGTGCAAACGTAACCAGGAAAAGGGTCGGGCCTCAGTTGCGACTCGACGGTGGACTTGCAACTCGGACAAAAAAGATCAGACCACAGTTGCAAGGTGAGGGTGGACGTGCAACTTGGACAAAAAAAATCTGGTCTGAGTTACAAGTCAAGAGGGATATTGCAACTGGGACAAAAACTTTCAGGCTCCAATTACGAGTTGAGGATGGACTTGCAATTAGAAAAAAATTAGGCCCCACTTGCGAGTCGACGACGGACTTGCAACTTAAAAAATCCCAGGTCCCCAGTTGTGAGTCGAGAGCAGACTTGCAACTGGGACAAAAAACATCGGGCCCAGTTGCGAGTTGACGGCGGACGTGCAACTGTAACAAAAAATTATCGGGTCCCAGTTGCGAGTCGGGGGCGGACATGCAACTGGCACAAAAAATGGTCGGGTCCCAGTTGCGAGTCGAGGGTGGACTTGCAATTGGGACAAAAAATGGTCGGATCCCAGTTGCGAGTCGAGGGTGGACTTGCAATTGGGACAAAAAATGGTCGGGTCCCAAGTCGAGAGTGGACTTGCAATTGGGACAAAAAATTGTCGTGTCCCAGTTGCGAGTCGAGGGTGGACTTGCAATTGGGACAAAAAAAATATAAGCCCCCGGTTACGAGTCAAGGGACGACAAAAACAGAACCGAACATGCCTAGGCCAACAACAAGATACACAATAAAACAAGCAACAACAAGCGAGGCGGAAGGTAGAGCGCTTGCACGAAAATTACGAGAACTAAATCAAGCGGCGGATTTAAAGAATACTTATAAAATTTTAAAAATCATGGATTTCAGAAGACCAAAAAAAAGGGAAACAAAAAAACAAAAGTAATAAAATAATGAAAAACAAAAAAATCTTATAGCAATTTTTTATCCTATGGTGATGCACAAAAAATTAGTCAGTACATCAACGTTGTAAAGAAAGTGCATTTATATTGTACAACTATAACATTGCCCTGCTAAAAACCTTGGTATGGCTAATTACATCATTGCTGGAAAAAAGGCTACAGTGAGACAAACTTCTTTCTCTTCTTACTAAACAAACATCCATCTATCTCGGGACTAGGGCACTGTCTAAAAAAAATTTAGCAGAGCTTTCCACCACAACACACATAACATCAGCTTGATCACGTATCGGGACCAAGTTTGGTTAGAACGGCCAGCAATTGGCAGACCTTCAAATTATGACTCAATCTCTTTAAATTCCAGTGCAAAAGCCCAACAACCAGACCGCAGCACGCGACTTGACACGTGGCCCAGAAAAACAAAACAGAAACAGTCCACCCACTCGCGTGGATGTGGACAGAGGCTGCCGCGTGCGACAACAGGATGCGAACGAGCGCGCGAAGGAGACAATCACGTTGCGCGAACTTTAAAGACAAACAAAGATCAACGGTTCTAAATTTAGATGTGAGATAGCTATTTCACATCTAGATGTGAAATAGCAAACCTGATTATGATAAAGCTCTCTTCAAGTCTGCAAGAAAGCGAAGCAGGTCGTACGTATAGAGGAAACGTACGAGTCCTAGCTTGTTATGCCCCCTGCAGGTCCGGCCCAAACATTGCAAGCGTATCGATCTCGTCTATAAGATCACCGCAGACCTACACCGCACCATATACCCAATCCACCCGCCCTACGTAGGTGCGTACGACGTCGGCGCAGATGTCTTCCCAACTCCCCGACGAACTCCTCGACCTGGTCTACGGCCGGATCGCCAACCCGCTCGGCCGCGTGCGCTTCGCAGCCGTCTGCCGGGCGTGGCGCGCCGTCGCGTCCTCGCGCCCGCATCCGCCGCCTCTCCCGATGCTGCTCCTCTCCACGTACGACCGCGCCAAAACCAAGGACCTCTACTGCCTTGAGGACGGAGGGGTCCTCCGTCTCCGCCTTCCACCCACGCCCAAAGGCGTCGCCCGCAAGTGGATCGTCGGATCTCACCCAGGTGGATGGGTTGCCATGTTGTCCGTTGTTGGACCCATCCTGGTGCTCAACCTCTTCTCCCGCGCCAAGGTGGTGCTCTCGACTGAGAAAAGGAGGATCAACCCTAGCCATAACTCCGTCGACCCCTCCAAAGTCTCCAAAATCATCTTCTCCGAGGAACCCACCTCCGAGACTTGCGTCCTCGCCGCCATCATCCATGGCTGTATGGTCGCTCTTTGCAGAGTTAGTTGTGCTAAAGGGTGGACCGTGCAAGCATGTGGCACGGGAATCCTCAAGGATATAGCCTTCTTCCATGGGGAGCTCTACGGGCTCCGGCTAGATTCTCATGAGGTCAGACTGCTGAAGTTTGACATTGGCGGCGGTGCAATTGAACCTGTATTGGTCACGATCATCGAGGCAGTTGTCACCCAAAGCCTTCCTTATCTCTTGTGGGAGGATGACGATTATGCGCCTGTGCATGCCATGTACATCTTCGAGATGGGCAACAAGCTGACGATGGCGGTCAAGACCGGGGAGTATTCCTTCAGGCTATTTCAGCTAGTCGTCGATGTGTGGGAAGAGATGACGAGCTTGCATGACTACGCACTATTCTTGGGCCCAACGTGTTCCATGGCTGTGGAGGTGTGTGCAGAAGGGCGTGGTGGTGTGGAGAGAAACCACATCTATTACTCCAATGAAAGATATGGCCATCTTCCTTCTCATCATAGGTATCTTACAAAAATGGCCGATGGTCGTATCGTGTACTACGACGATGATGAGATAGTTTGCTACGACGGGAATGTGATTATGTCCCAAGGATTTTATGGTGAGCGTGGCGTTCAAGTTGCCATGTGGCTTGTCCCACCACACATGTAGTAGACTAGTAGAATTTCAAATGGAAGTTTGTGACGATGGGAAGTTGATTGTGTTACCTGGATCTTATGGTGAGCATGGCGTTCAAGCTTCCATGTGGCTTGTCCCACCATACATGTATCAGTAGCAAGGCACAAGCTTGCTAATGCAATGAAAATTGTCGCGTGACTGTGTGATGCAGAGCCACAGGCAAATCCTCCTTTTTGAAAGGAAAATTGCCACGTTGCTTATCATTATTTTGCCAGCCCTTAACAAGCCTTGGAGAGGCCGGAATTCAATAATGTGGCAATTTTGGAAAGATGTGAGAATTGCTAGGTATTGTACAAGAACTTCGCAAATGCACTTTATATGTAGCTTCTAAAGTTAAGGAAGCTAGCAGTATAATACTTGATACTGTTAATCAGTTTAATGTCTTTCTATCGACTCATCAACAGCCCTCAACAAGTTAACTCTAAATGCACTTTATATGTAAATTCTAAAGTTAAGGAAGCTAGAAGTATACTTGATACTTTATCATTATTTTGCCGGCCCTCAACAATCCTTAGAGAGGCCATACCTCGGTGTGGTGATTTTGAAGAGGTGTGAGTATCGCTGGGTATTATACAACAATTTCGCAACTACACTTTATATGTAAATACTAATGTTGAGGAAGCTAGCAGCATAATTCTTCAGCAAGTGTAATTATCAGGTATTGAGTTTGAACCAGAATATGAAAAACACTGGGTTGGATCTCTTCGCTTCACGGCCCACCTCTCTGTGGGGTCCATCCCACCGCTATCCTTATTATCACTAGAAACATGCCCCCATCCACTTGTTTCTCCTCGGGTCTGTCTTTTTCCTTGGACAGAGTTTTCTCGCAAAAAAAAAAACAACCCTCTGGCCACCCGTTGCTGCAAGCCGGCGGGACCACACAAAGGCGACCACCGTTGCCGCCAGAGGCACGATGCTGCAGCAGAACCTCCAGCCACCGCTTTGTGGGACTCTGCCGCCACCCCTTCCACGCATCTCGTTGTACCGTGCTGCAACCCATCCGATCGCGGTGGCTGCCTTTGCTGCAGGACGGATGCGAGCCAACACCGACTGCTCCCCGCAGCTCTCGTCCAGGATCAGTCATTCACAAGTTCAGTACTAACGCGCCGTCTAATAAGACAATAAAGCAATCCAAGGTACACTACGCAAAGGTAGCCCACGACCAGGAGTTCGTCGTGCGGCCTTTTTTCTTTCGATCCCAGTAGCAGCGCATCGAGCCCGGCCTAGCGCATGTGCAGGTAGTAGAAGCCCATGTCTTGTTTTTTCCGCCGCCGACGCACATCGCTCACATCAAACTCAACCCCTAATCATAGCAAGGCAATCCCTAATCGCCGCCGCCGACGCTGCAGTAGCGGCGACGAAGGTGAGCACGCAAGTAGGCTTGTCGCCAGGCTCCAGTAAGGAATGCTTCGTTCCTTTTCGATCAAATCTTGTGAGGTTGTATCATCGTATCCGTATGGATTTTGTGATTTTCTGCCCTTCTCACTCACGGCAAAAGTTTGCTGTCGCACCGTGAGCAGGATTTTCCCCTTGTATTCAGAACAAGGAGCCGTGATATTTTTGTTTGATTGAGAATTGTTTACTGGAGCATTGTTCACTCTAGTAGCAAATCAGGTAGGAGTACGTACTAATCAATAGGATGTCTTTACCCGAGTCAGGAGGCACAATGTTTTTGTTAATTCGCTATGATTGACACTTGTGTAATTTAGCAAATGTTAGCAGCACAAAATATGTCGGAATCACATTTTGATTCCGAGTAATAGATCATAATGGACATCTTGTAATTCAGAAATTACCAAAATCAGCACATGACAAAAATGTGGAGGATAGAACGCCTACTAAATCTGAATGAAGACGAAGAGTTTACGTAGTTGTGTTCGACGATTGAGTATTGGACAATATCTACTGAAGCAAGATCAACCACTAAATTGTGTCAAATTCTATATAAACTTGTTTGTTCAACTTAATGATCAATGTCATGGTTTTGATGCTGCAAAACTATTATCTACGAGGTGTTGGGGTTGCGTCCCATTTAGGTTTCATGGTAATACATACATATATACTTATTTAATTTTGGATGCATTTTTAGGGTCGTTTTTTTTAAAACCTTATTTTTAGGGCCGTTTTTCGCAAAGGGAGTGTACCTCGCCTCTACATTTTGAGTATTTATTGGTAACCTTTCACGTATACATATGTTAAATATGATTTTGATGTCTACATTAAAGGGCCCCCACGTTATAGTTTCGCCCAGGGCCCCTGTATTCTCAGGACCGGCCCTGAGCAAAATATCCTCTTGGACAGCAATAAACCTGCTGATAAATGCTTGTACTTACAGGAACATGTTTACCTGAATCAAACTATGCGGTCATTTATATGTTCAGTAGTGAAGTGCTACCTATGATACCACCACAGACCATGGATCAGAGTAGTCTCTTGGACACTACTTTTTGGAACAAGGTTTACCTGAATCAAACCATACTAACATTTCTGAATTTTTGGCTAGACAAATGGTATCATTTCCTGTACCAGCATCTATGAGATCAGTTAAGCTTGTGGCGTGCCGACCACTCTTGCTGCTATCACGGAAAACATATCAAACCCTTACGTATTAATACCAATTTGGTGTCTCAGGTTCAGCACTTTTTCTGCTAACCATCTAAGTAGTGAGGGTTATGATACTGTTAATCATTGTAATGTCTTTGTACCGACTCATGATCAGCGCTGAATGTGCAAATATATAAGAACTTTGTTGCGGTTGGAGTTGATTCATCTGTAGCGGGTGTTCGTCATGTTGCTTCAATCCATAACATTTTGAAGTATGAAGAAAGATACATTTGGATGGGTAGAATTATGTTGTTTGATTCTCCTGACATTTTCGGTAACTAAGGGTTTGATATTAATAATGTGTAACGAGGCCTTCATCTTCCGAAGAGATGAATGAAAATGGTTTCTTTCTAGTCAACAACTCCAGAAGAAGGAAACCACAGCTGTACACATCACTTTTTTCCGTGAGCCGCCCTGTATAGAAATACATGGGGTCTAGATATCCTCTTGTACCTTGCACTCTTGTTGTGACTCCTAATCTATCCACCGGAACATATCTTGAAGCTCCAAAGTCTGCGACTTTTGCTGTTAGAGTATCAACCAAAAGTATGTTAACCAATAGACTTGATATCTCTATGGATGATGGGTACTAAAGCTGTTGAGTGAAGATAGGCTAAAGACCTGGCAGTCTCAGTTGCTATCCGTAGCCTATCATTCCATGACAATGAACTTGGTCCGTCAACATGGAGATGATCACAAAGGGTACCGTTGGATATAAACTTGTAGACCAACAGCGGGACCTCTGTTTCAAGGCAACAACCATAGAGTTTTACCACATTTCTATGATTGATCTGTGATAGGATAGCCACCTCATTAATGGATTCATCAATCTCCTTTTGAACTGCTGTCTTTGGTTTCTTGATTGCTACAACATGGAGATCTGATAGGATCCCTTTGTAGATTGTGCCATGCCCCCCACCACCAAGCTCACGAGCATTATCAAATTTGTTTGTTGCCTTCTCAAGCTCATCTAAAGTTATGATCATTCTTTCTATAATATTAGTTCTTTGTGATACCAATTGTTGCAACAATTGTCCTCTACTTTTTCGAAGAACTTCTGTTTCAACATCTGTGCTTTTCGATGAATTTCTTATGTGTGAAGGATCCCGCGAGAACAAATAGTATGATGATTGCCCCAACAGCCACTCCTATGCCAAGGTATATACCTACAAACACTAGTAGAAAAGGAGCCATTTGTCCCGGTTCGTAAGGGCCTTCTGTCCCGGTTTAAGAACCAGGACTAAAAGGTCGATACTAATGCCCCTGGCCTTTAGTCCCAGTTCTTACACGAACCGGGACAGATGGGCCTCCATTGGCCGCTGCGGCCAGCCCGGACAGGGGGGCCTTTGGTCCCGGTTGGTGACATAAACCGGGACCAAAAGATTTCCACGCGTCAGTAGCTGGCTGGAGTTGAGTTTTTTTTTTGAAAGGGGCTGGTTTAGGGGTTTCGGGGATTAATTTAGGTTGTTATTAGCTAGCTAATAGAGATAGAGAGAAGCGTCCTCTCTTATATCCTTCGTGCTTGGTTTACCAACGCTACTGCTATGTCAACACCCGCTGATATATAATAACTCTTCATGCTCGCATCATGCATCATCATATATAAGAACAAGTCCTACTAATCATGCATCATCATACAACGTCTACTCGTTATTAATAACAAGTCATACGATCATCACTAAAATTCTGAAATTTCCTTGGCCCATCCGTGCACACATGTGAGTGATGTGAGTGAGACTAAAGTTTAATCCCACCCCAAAAGTTGAGTGAGACATGCACCTCTTTATAAAGTGAGCTATTCTACCACTTGTATGAGAATGAGAAAAGAAGATCTACACACGCGCTCGTCCTCCTCGCTCGCCACGATGCGCCGCGGATTGCAGGAATAAGCCGAGCCGAGGACAGAGCTGTGCACGTTGTCTATATTTTTGCTGCTCAGGAAAAAGTAATATGTCATTAATTAATAATTAATGGACACGTTAATTACTCAGCCGTTTTCGATTCTTTTGGATTGTGAGGCTGTTACTTGGACGTGGTTTTTCGCAACGCCTTACCCGGCTCGCATTATATAGTTAGGCAGATGCCTACCCTACCCTAATCGTTATGACAACATACGTATCTAGATTGAGACCCCCAGCAGGAAGGTCGAGTCCTGCGCCGCGTACCACTGAGGCAAGATCCTTGTCATTGTCGAGGATACGGTGTGGCGCGTCATCACGCCAGACGGCGACAAGGCCAGTGATGTGCTGGTGCCGAAGCCCTTTCCGTCATGGGAGAGGCAGCAGGGACAAGGGTTCTTCTACATGCACCAATACATCCACGTGTTGGAATCCTGCGGCGAGTTGCTATGGGTGTTGGTCGCCGGCAATGTTGTCACTTCTCAGTGCGGGGCTCCTCGTCTCTATGTGTTCGTGTACACGGTGGAGGAGGAGGAATCAACGCCGGAGAAGATGCGGTGGGTGAGGAAAGACGGTCATAGCCTCGCTGACCATGTGCTGTTCCTAGGGTCACCCAATAGCTTCGGCGTGGACGCCTCATGGCTAGGCAGCCACGGTGGGTTTGCATACTTCGTCTACCACAACAATAGGAATGCCTTGCCGCATGACAAGTTTGGTGCATTTGCGTACAACTTCATTGAAGGGAAGGCCGAGTTTGTCGAGCGGTTCCCGCCATGATGGGATGGCAAGAAGGGTACATGGCTTGTCCCCCCAGCCAGCCATTACGCCACTTCAGGTACATATAGTGAGAAATCAGAAATAGACATTTCTAGTTAATAAAATACTTCATTAACCTTAATATCGCATAAGCATCACAATTGGCAAAATGCTAAGAAATTAACATTGATTTTGCTTTATCAGGAGATCACTAGGAGGTCACTTGTGGCTCAAGAAGTGAAGCAGCAGCAAACCGCTACCATGGTGAGACATTACGAACCTAGTTTTACGGTGTTGGTGCGCAACTTGCCTCTTGGGGGTGAACAGCTCTCAGCTGCAACTCTTCTTCAGTAACCACGACAAAGTGTCCCATGCCAAGTTGATCTACTACAACAAGACAAAGACCATAGAGGTTGCTGGCCTCTTAACTATAACGATGGTGCATGCCCACCAAGAAGAAGCTCTAGACGCTCTCAGCGGACTGTTTTTGGATGGATACAGCCTCGAGGTTAGCTTGGTCAAGGAGGAGCAACGACGGCGGCGACATGGCCGCCCACTTTGTTGAAGTTATGATGAAAATTCTCCGTTTATAACTCAAATTTTCCTATGCACCTTGTAGATTTATCTCAAACAATTGTTATCTATTAGAAAATAAAAATAGAAAAAAAAATCAGAGTTTTTTCATTATAAAAATAAAATACAAGTTTTTTGCGGCATGTGGCCAATTCAAAAGACAAAATTATACGTGTCTGTACTTTGTAGTCATAGAGTCCCAGCTTTTTTTTTATTTGAACACAGTACAGACGCAAGCGCTCATACATACGCGCATACACTTACTCATATGAACGCACACACGCACACCATCAAGACTTGAACCCTGGTGGACTAAGGATTCCACTGTCCCTCTAACCATACAACCACTAGTTGATCCGCGAGTCTCAGCTATTTGGGTGGTGCTAAAACACTATATATCGTGCCTGGTCTCTCTTTTACGTACTCCGCCAGGTCAATACATATGGCAATGTATAATTGGGAAAGGAATCGGGATTATCTTTGCAATACATATGTGCAGAGAGAGCAAAGACGACACGTTAGATGTGCTCCGCGATGTCTCGTGACGGCCGTTCTATGTTGCCAATTTTGTGCGCTTCCACGTGGTCTGCAAGGCATGGCGTGATACATCGTGCGACACGAATCTGATGATGGCAAGGAAGCAAACCTCGTTCTTACATTGGCTCCTCGCACCTAACAAGCCTGACCTCAAGTTTAGATGCCTCTTCTCCAGGACAACCTACGGCAACGAACGGACATCCGGCCATTGGAACTGGGTGGCCAGCGCCCACGGCACCGCCCTCTGCTACTTGGTTGATGGCCCCTTCTCCAGCCTCCGCGACAATCTCGCCCGAGCCAGTCATCACCCATCTCCCTCCTTTGCCGAACAAGTACAATGATGGCCGCTCCATCTTTCTGCATGGATTCTGTGGCATCCTCTATAGAGATGGCACCATCTTTCTATATGACGTTTCACACATCAACGCCATGTTCACGACAGCCCTTCTGCGTCCCATGTAATGCCAAATGGACGATCATCCACAAGAAGCTAGGACCCCCTCAACTAACTGGCGACTTCAAATCCGGGTCACTGTTGAGCCCAATCTTTGGCCGGATTGAGAGTTTTCCCAATTAAGAAGCATAGACAAACTGTTGTTGTGGGTGTTGGAGAAGTAATTTGGCAGAAACTCGTCAAGAGGACGCTTGAGACCCCCAGAAACTCTTCTACATTTCATCATGTTTACCCACATGATCCTAGTGTATTGTTTTTTCAAGCCCAGAGGCCAAAATGTGACTTGTGCTACTCTCTTTCTGAAAGCAAAAGCATTTGTGGAAATAAGAGACCACGTGAATGACGAAACTCGCCCTTATGCATGTGACTTGTGCTACTCTCTTTCTTATGCCCCAGTTTGTAGGTCGAGCATATGCTGGGAACCCCGCATGGGCAACCCCATGTGCTTTTCCTTTCCTTTCCCCTTGATGTCGTCAAGGGTTGCTCGATACACCGGTTCCGAACTGTGTTATGCTGTTTCTCCGTTCCTTTCATCAATGAAATGAAATCAGGGGTGCACCCTTTAATTCAAAATAAAGGAATAAGAAAAACACGGGAGTGGAAAGCTAGGGATTTCAATAGAACGTAGTGCAAATAATTCCTTAGGTAGAATTCCTGTGAAATTTAATCCTACGAATCAAACGACCCACATAGCATAAATTTAAGGATTCCAATTCTCCCAAAATCCTATAAAATCCATTGAATCAAAGAGGCCCTAAATCTTGGCTAACTAGCTAAATAGCAATTCTCCAAAAATCCTATAAAATGCATTGAACGCACATAATTGTAGTAGTATCCCAAAAAAAGCCTAAGTTGCCATGCCCCCTACAATCCTGGAGTACATATGTATCCAACGAACAGTAGATCCTGTTGAGATTTAATTAACTCTCGTGTTAATTAAAGATTAATCTCTGCTATCTAGAACAGATGTACGAAAGGATAAGCCGCTTCGCTCGGGATGCGACCTTATGCTCGTGGCTTCTCCACCTGACGACCTTTCTTGTAAAGATCAGTCGTTGCTGTTCATTACTCTTGTTTCTAAACAGATCCATCCACTCGTAGAGAGAGAAAGAGAAACCTAATTTGGACACGGTAAGCCCAGTACAAAGCCAACTCCAACTCTCTCTTTCTCTCCCTCCCTCTCCCCCGTCTATATTCGTTTCGGCAGCGGATTGGAATTTGGATCGAGGATTCGAGGCCGACCGCACGAAGGTGCCGCCGCCGCATCTTCCACTCCTCCGCCGCCCCCTGGTCGCCGGCAAGGTCGCTTTGTAACTAACCCCTTCTCTCCTCGGCTCCTCCCGTGCTTGCCGCTGCGTCCTTACTTGCTGCTGGGCGATGCGTCTGGTCTGCTGATGCCCTCATTGTGCTGGCTGCTTTCTCTTTATTACTACAATGGAATTTTATGGCAAATTGCCGTATCTCTTGTCCCCATCATATCCCGGCATCAGTGCTGCATACTGTTCATGTTTAGTTATGCGCGGAGGTGTACTAATTTAGTACGTATTTGTTTTTCTCATGCAGATCCAACGTGCTTCATCTAGTCCTCGATATGAAGGACACTGGACTTCCTAAAAAAGGACCCAAGGCACCTGGTGATAATGGCAAAGGACCATCTAGGCAGTCTGATGGTAATGACCAAGAAGCAAAGATGACACTTGGACCATCTGATTGTTATGAAAACCACGGGAATGGTCATGATGGTGGACCAGACAACGAGCAGAATGATGATGACAGCAGCCCCGGACCAAGTGTCGTTAGCAAAATAACTGCTAGTTTCATGTTAGGGTTGACCATCGCCAAGAGATGCGTGCAACCTTTGATCAATCATCCTTTTGTTCCTCTTTTTGGACCTCGTTTGGGTGAGGTACCACAACTGGCCAGTGGGGGTGAAACTAGTTGCGTTGGTTTGGTCGACGAACATCCTCCGATTCCTTTACTTGGAGCTGGTTTGGGCGAGGTGCCAGAACTGATCAGAGGGAGCGAAACTGGTTTGGTTGAGAATTTGGTTGAGCGATGTCGAGTTAATTTGATCAGCAAACCTGTCCCCCCAAAACCAGTTCGGGCGTCGGATTTGGAAGGCCAGCCCCTCCTTGAAATTTTCACTGTTCACACCAACTTATGCATGGTCAACACCATTGGAATATATGATGATCGGGGTGGTGTTCTTATCTACAAGCACAAGACCGGAGAAAAGGAGAGATTTATTAAGAAAAGAAATTGTTGGCTGTCAAAGCATATAGGAAGAGACCCGTATGATTTTATAGTATGTATGACATTTTCTGGTTAAGTGGATTTCTTTTTTCTCTTTAGCGATTGTGCAAACTTTTTCATTGATATTTTCATAATATATATGCAGGTTAAACTTATTCTCACTGGCCCGAGCCGTGTCCTGTCTGCTCATGCGGAGGGCTGGCTCATTGAAGCGGATGTGCCCCCTGAATCCTCTTTGCAGCCTAGAACATCTGCAACTAAGGAAACACCTGGGGGAGTATTCAAAATGTATTTAGATTTGGATGAGGACTTCCTTGATGAACCAAAGACTACTATCATTTTCCCCAGAGAGGGATTTGTTCATCTCACCTATGTGGTTTTCAGTAATGCAGTCCGGTCTTCAGTTAAATTCATACTCCATGCTCGTCCCCAAGAAAATCTCCAGTTTCTTTCTAACAGTAAAGTGCAGGGTGAGCTGACACTACAGGTAGAAAATTTTCCCATCGGATGCACTATTTTCATAAAGCAAGTCGAGGATGATGCCGTGTATTTCACGCCATGCGAGGGCTTGAGAGACAATTGTCTAGCATTCAAGCTCCCTTTAACTCGACGTGTTCTTGCCTTACCTGTTGGGTCTCTTGTGACTGTTAAGGGGACTTTGATGGTAGGGAGTGATATGGAAATGGTCGTAGACCAGTCTATCTCGCTCAAAGGTAGTACTGCCAAGGCTGAATGGTCGGTGGGTCAGTTTTTCGAAGCTACTATATGCATCACGTCAAGTTCTTACTACCACTACTACTAGTAGTCTACACGCTTCACATCAGGCAAGAGCACATGCAAGTTTGTTGTACTTTTATTGTTTATAGTTTTTCGTTCAGTGAGACTGCTGCTGGTTTAAATTGCATTGCCAAGTAACGGGTGTGTCCAACTGTTGAATTGTGCATGCTCATCTTTGGTTAATTTTGTTGATATGAAACAATTGATGGATGCCATTTTTCTTCATGATTGCAGATTTTGGGTGGATGCATCCTAGAAGTGAGCTTGGTAAAGATGATGCGGCAGCCAGGACAACATGTGATTCTGTCGGATGGTCCCCGTCGCCTCCACAACTTCCTGCCAATTCTTTCTTCTTCCAAACATTGTTGTCATGGTATGAGACTTTACTTACACGTGATGGTGTATTGATGTCCTTATCCTCCTCGTACACAATCCTATATAAAAACATAATTCAAACACGTACTTGATTGCACAGTCACAATTACTACATTTTGTTTGGATATGTTATCGTGGTTGTAAGAATTTACCATGTAGTGGGATTTACGTGACTTTGTGATGATAATATAAGCATCTTTCTTGCGGGTTACTCTCTCCGTATTATAATACGCAACGTTTAACACATTAATAATCTTCAAGATGTATCCTCAATCTTAATTAGAATGATATTCCTACTCAAAGTTTTAAATGCTTGACAGAAGTCATGTCATGTAAAGACTGACATGATAAAATTGAAAAGATAGCAGAACATCCCTGAGCTTGACACCAACGCCCGTCACCTGCCTCTGGCATCACCACAGGAACCACCGAAGAAAAGAATGATGGATCACCTCCTCACCGAGCTCGATGCGGCTCCATCGCTGATATGCAGCTTTGCGGACCTCCAAGGGATGGCCTGGCAGGCGCCACCTCATCGATCCGCGCCATGGCCTTTCCTCTGCCAATTTGCACCCCTCCAGATCTCTGATGTGTTCTCTCCACCATGCCAGCATCTCTCTTCTATCTATCTATATATATAACAAGTAGTTGTTCATTCGCGTGCAGGGTGCGTGTGTGACTTGGACTTGGGGCCTGAGCGAGAGGCGAGAGGCCAAGCTTTCGTTCCCTGCGATTAGGGGGCTGCTGCTTTGGGCGTGCCCGTGTGCATGGGTGGTCTGCTTCTTTCTTCTCCTTAATTTTGTTGTTGCAGGATCGGAGGAGCATAGACGAAGGGGTTTCAGTTAAGGTTGGACATGGATACGGCTCCAATTGATCTCTCCTACTAATAGCTAGGTAGAGCCTCCTTTTCCTGCGTGAATTCGCGGCCATCAACGAGCGAGCGAGCCGACCCAGGCGTCACCTGCCTCTAGCACCCCTTGAAGGAGGAGTAGGTCACACACGAACCCAACCCAAGCCGACCGATCTCCCTGCATCATCAGATCAGGTTCTCTACTCCAAGTCCAATCCGGTCCAATACTATTTTGAAGACGCCGGTTTTGCCATTGATTCACATATATAGATGGGTATAGTATATATAGTATAGGTGGCGCTGGTGGAGTCGCAGTTAAATAGAGCGGACGAGAAGCTGGTGCATCCATTGGTTCGTTTGGTGTTCATCAGAGATTCCAATCGGGTGTTTGGTTAGGTTTGGACATCTTTTTCTTTCACTTTTATTTTTGATTTGATTTGATTGATGATGAGAGGGTACGAGGAGTCGTTGTGCACGAAGCAAGGCTGTCGTTTTGGACGCGAAAAAAGAAAGAAAGAAAGAAAGAAAGAAATCGATGGATCGGCCGGAGATGGATCAGTTGCGAGCGCCTGCACCAAACCTAACATATAATTTTTAGGCCATTGCCCCAAAAAGTTTGGCACTTAAATAAATCAGATTATAATTTTTATAATTTAACAAGCAATCAAATTATTGTTTTGCCCTCTATTTTAAATGTTCTAGGGCACTTAACCATTTTATTGAATGTTGGTTTCTCCACCATATTTAACTATGGATTATTTGCAACATTATGAACATTTTAGTTTTCATATTTGTGAATTTCTTTATTTCACTTATTATTTGAATTTAAATTCAGAGTGGAATTTCAAATGAGATATGGAACCAAAGGTGATCAATCACTGTTTAGCAAAATGAATTAGCTTAATCAGAGAGGTTATTGTAGCTTATTACACAGGGGTGTTACAGTACATCGCCCCTGATTGCATGTATATCTTATTGTAGAGAAAAAAATCAATGTATCTCTTTCCTGATTGCATGTATCTCTTCCTTTCCTAGACTAAATAATTTACTTGCCAAAGGGTAATTCTGTCCTAGGATGTTCATGATGACCCACAAGTATAGGGGATCAATCGTAGTCTTTGAGATAAGTAAGCATGTCGAACCCAACAGGAACATAAGAAAATAACAAACAGTTTTCAGCAAGGTAATGTCTGTAAATACTGAAATTATAAGTAACGAGTAGTTTGATAGCAAGGTAATTTGTAACGAGCAAGTAACGGTAATTTGAACAAAAGTGCAGCAAGGTAGCTCAATCCTTTTGAGGCGAAGGACAGGCCAAAACGCTCTCTTATAATAAGCAAAGTGTTCTTCAGGGTACACGGGAATATCATCTAGCCACTTTCATCATATCGCTTTGATTTGTGTTGATATGTGGGTGGACCGGTGCTTAGGTGTTGTTCTTATTTGAACAAACCTCCTACTTATGATTAACCCCCTCGCAAGCATCCGCAACTACGAGAAAAGTATTAAGAATAAATCTAACCATAGCATTAAACTTTTGGATCCAAATCAGCCCCTTACAGAATAGCGCCAGGCCCATCGACAAGGGGGGCCAAACTGGGCGACCGCACAGGGCCCCCAAATTTTTGGGGCCCCCAAATGTGCAGGTACTAGTCAGCCCACGAGGGAAGTGGAAGGCCCGAGCCCCATAACCCCACGCCCGATCCCTGTTTCCCTTTCCTCTGTAACCGACCAATCGCTCATCGCTGCGTGATGACGATTGCAATCCTCCGATCGCTGCCCCCGCTCGCCGCTCGCCGCTCACCAGCAATCACGCATGATCAACTAGGCGCCTGCCATACTGCTCCGCCCCCATAAAGCTACGAACAACCCGCGCCTGATCACCAGATCGTCTGCCTCTACTTACCTATTTTTTTATCGGTCGCCCCCGCCTGCTCCATTCCCTTGTAAGTAGATTTGTTGATATTTAGATTGCTTGTACTCTTATTATGTTCTCGTTCTCCATTAAATTCAGGCACCGGCCCAACGGGATTTGTTCATCCCTACGTGACTACGTAGTTCGGCAGATTTTGTTCTCCACCTGACTAATTGATATGTTGTTGATGTTTAGGCCTTTAGGTTATACAGTAATAAGCAAGGGTGTTTATTTCTGTAATTGCCTCTGTTGTTTGTGACAGATAGTTAATTAACATTTTTCTTTGTCCTCCAGGCTTTACAAAGATTGATAGATCTATTTTTGGATGTACTAGCTCGTGCATCAAAGATTATTCAAGGTAGCTGATCGTTCAGATTTTGAGGTTCGATCTATTTTCATTAGTACCAGCCTTTTTAATTACTATTTAATATCTTTCTAAATTTTGTACTGATTAACACATATCTGAAGTTTTATAACTGAATGAGAGCATGCTTTACTCATATTAATTCATCGTTTGCATGCATTTTCGAAATTTGGGGGGTCAATTTGCATTTCGTCCCGGCGACTATACTTCACCCCGGCGACGCAAAGTAGACAATCGTCGAAAGGACCCTCTAGCGCACCGCTTGGTTAGGCTGGTCACCCCAACATGAACTGTGTGTCGCTTACCACGACGGCACAATCCTGGTCATCTTGAAGGCCAGTATATGGCACGTCATCACACCAGAAAGCAATGTCGCCCGTGACGTGTTTGTCAAGAGCCAGGAAACGCCGGTGGTGTAGGTTTGCCTCGGCGAATCCACCAGCAACTATGTCCTTGAGTCCATGGACAAGATCCTATGGGTCTCGATTCAGACCCAGGAAAATAACATGTATCAGCTGGCACCCCAGGCCTGCAGGCACTTGAGGAACCGCTATATATTGTCATCATCACATCATCAAGATAATACAACCACAAGTGCTAATAATTGTGTTGACGTTATTTTATTTCTTCTATTTTTTTATCTTCCAATACATAATCAATGTTTGAGGTAAATCTACAAGGTACATGCATATTTGAGTTATGAACAACGAATTTTCATCATGCATGGCTTCAGCGAAGTGGACGGCCATGCCGCCGCCATCGTTGCTCCTCCTTGACCAACCCAACCTTGAGGCTGCATCCATCCAAAGACAGTCCGCTGAGGGCGTCTAGAGCTTCTTCTTGGTGGGCATGCACCATCGTTATAGTTAAGAGGCCAGCAACCTCTATGGTCTTTGTCTTGTTGTAGTAGATCAACTTGGCATGGGACACTTTGCCGTGGTTACTGAACAAGAGTTGCAGCTGAGAGCTGTTCACCCCAAGAGGCAAGTTGCGCACCAACACCGTGAAACTAGGTTCGTAATGTCTCACCATGACAGCGGCTTGCTGCTGCTTCACTTCTTGAGCCATCAGTGACCTCTTAGTGATCCCCTGATAAAGCAAAATCAATGTTAATTTGGTAGCACTTTGTGATCCGGCCGCCTAGCCATGAGGCGGCTACCGCGAAGCTATTGGGTGACCCTAGGAACAGCACACGGTCAGCAAGGCTATGACCGTCTTTCCTCACCCACCGCATCTTCTCCGGCGTTGATTCCTCCTCCTCCTCCTCCAGCGTGTACACGAACACATAGGGACAAGGAGCCCCGCACTGAGAAGTGACACCATTGCCGGCGATCGATACCCAGAGCAGCTCGGCGCGGGATTCCAACACGTGGTTGTATTGGTGCATGTAGAAGAACCCTTGTCCCTGCTGCCACTCCCACGGCGGAAAGGGCTTCGGGACCAGCACGTCACTGGCCTTGTTGCCGTCTGGCGTGATGACGCGCCACACCGTATCCTCGACGGTGACAAGGATCTTGCCTCGGTGGTACGCGGCGCAGGACTCAACCTTCCTGCTGGGGGTCTCAAGCGTCCTCTTGACGAGCCTCCACTTTGCGTCTCCAGAACGCAGGAGCAACACCCTGAAGCTGGCCTTGCGCCCTTTATCGGTGTGGGAGATGCTGTATAAAAGGATGGTGCCGTCGCCATAGAGGACGCCATGGGGGTCACCCTCGTCCCACTGGAAATGAGGCAGGCGGGTAACTTGTCCGGTGACAGGATCGTGGAAGCTAGGGTTCATCAAGCGGTCGACAATGAGGTACTGGATGGCCGGAGATGTGACGGGCCAGATCCGGCGGGAGATGAGCCCAACGCGTGGCGGGCATGGCGGCGTGATCGTACGTGGAGCAGAATGATGCAGCTAGCTGGCCTCAAAACCGGTCGACTAGCAATCGAATCGAATCGAATCGAAAGCAGAGCATCAAAAAAGAGATGAGCCCAACGCGTTCTAATCCTTTGGTTGTCCTTATTAAATTAATTGCGCCACCTGCGAACCTCCCAAGAGCAAAGCCGGATTTGGTGCACGCACGCGACTCACTGATCCAAGTGTTTCTTCTTTTTTTTTTCTTTTTTTTTGCATTTCATCGCCCGCGGACGTGCACGTGCACATCTACGGACGGACCTTTTTTTTTCGTTATTTCTTTCTGCATCGATCCAGTGACATGGTTTTTTTTTCTGTTGGCATCAATCCATCGAGCGACGCCCAGTGTGATGCTTTTTCTTTTAGTTTTCCCGATACTCCCTCCGTAAAGAAATATAAGAGCCATGCCCAAGTTATTTCTGGGCTCGGCTGCATGCAAACACGTAGTACGTACATACATCATCAGCATTCTTAGGCACGATCCAATGACGTCCGGCCACATCACATCAACTCCACTTGCCCGCCAACCTTTGGTTGTATGGTTATGAGGAGGATAGTGATATCGTCAACCCATCAGGTTTCAAGTCCTGGTGCACGCATATATACTTCGTCAATCTCAAGATGATATGCTAGTCTCAGACTCTCGGAGGTGCTCATACGCCGTTAGGGTGCGCGCGTGTACGTTCATCATAGGGGTAGGGTGTATGCGCGTATATGCGAGCACCTGTGTCTGTACTGCGTTATAAAAAAACGAAGCATCAACCTCAGTTTCATTCCGCTGAGAACGTACATGTGCTCTCCGTCTTTCACCTAGCTTCATCTGCTCCATGTGCGCCGCCCCACCCCTGGGGATCGATAGATAAAAACCATACGTCGCGTTCCTTTGTATGAGAAACAGAAACAAATAGATGGATTATCAGAGGAATTTCTTCTTTTTTGTTTTGGATGAATCTTGATGCGACCTTGTTCACATCATACATTTATCTTGATAAAAGGTTGTGTTCTTGGTCTAGCTTATTCTCTAGTAGCATCATCCACGGCGTTTGGTCTCTACAATGTATCATCAATAAAATCTTATGCGTGCATTGGGTAGCTACTGGTATTTAGTACGACGCCCTCGAGGTCCTTGATTGTGTGCCTCCTTCCGTGTTGGTTTGATCGCCCTGTTCGAACACATGGAATTTACTTGATTGTCAAAAAGTTCTGTTTGATATGATGAGGGTTACTCTGATGTCTGAATCTCTTTGCTATGATGAATGTTTTGAAGCCTGAACCTTAAGACATGAATTTTTGAAGTCTGAACCTCTTTGATATAGTGGTTTGTGCATTCTGAATGTTTTCTCTCTTGCAAAATGATGTGCTAATTCCTAGCTTCATAATTCAAATTATTGTTCTATTTATTTTCTGTTCATAGTAGACAGTTTGCACTATCTCTTCACTGTTGGGTGAACCATGTCATAGTGACTACATCTCTTAACTCATTTCAAAGCTTATATGGATCAGATCGACATGTTGTCGATCTAAAACAAATGATTGCCAATCACAACAGCATGATTCTTTTGTTGGGTGTACCAGCAGTTGGAGCTTCACATAATTTGTTGTTCCACGATCTAGAAATTTCCTTTCTACTATAGCTTTTGTGACGTGTTAAACCGCTCTTGACTTAATGCATGTGTTGTTTGCAACAGTGACATCAGTAGGACGGTGCTGGAAATATTTGTAACCCTCCATGCCTGGACACTACGGCTACCTCCTCCCTCACCACTACCTTGGCCTCTTCCTCAGTCTGGTGAGTCCCTGGTCGCCTCACTCTCTCCCTGTTCCATGAGATGGTTAGGCAATCGAGCCAAAGAGTTAGGGTTCGGTTGTGTGGCCATTTTGTCTGGTGGTGGTCTTCCAGCCACCACAATATTGTGAGTATGATGGAATTCATTGTAATTGGTCCATGTGCTTATTAGGGCCTTCAGTATGATGGGATTGTTTCCATAATTGAGTAACATTCAATTAGAGCCGCGTCTCCTAATTCAACTCAAAGAAAACAGCTGTGTCTTTTGATGACCAACACTCCTCCAGGCACGTAAGCCCACACGCAGACGCACACCCGCGCCCGCGCACGCGCACACACCAGCGTTGTTGCTGGTCTTATCTCTTGCTGGATGGCGCCTTAATAGTTTACAACTCGTCCATATATAGCATGAGACGTGTCATAGTTTGTTTCAGGAGCTTCGGACGCCAGTTGCTTCACTGTTTGTGCAATCAACCATCAAATGAGTGTGATGCTCTTCCGATTAATTCCAGCCGTCGTAGCTAGTTCTGCATGGTTCCTCCGACCCTGACGACATGGCAGGACCTCTCTCTGTTCGGTTCCGTGTTGTTCTAGCTCGATTCTCTCTTTCCGATTTTAACATGTTCTAGAAGGTTCCAATATTTATGTGGTGTTTTCACATCACTGGTAGATGGCTCCCTCCCTCGCATATCACTGAGCAGAGGCCAATGAGTATCACATATCTCGGTAATTTTGTCATTTAAACTCATTTGGTTTATGTCTCTGTCTTCACCAAGTAGAGGCCAACGGGTGACACATAGTTAGTTCCAACAACTTGTGGTTCTAGTTGCTTCTTGTCTGTGCAATGAACCATCAAATGTTTGTGATGCTCTTGCGATTAATTCCAGCAGTGGTAGCTAGTTCTTGTGGCTACATCGACCCTGACACCATGGAAGGACCTCTCTCTGTTTGGTTCCATGTTGTTCTAGGTCAATTATGTTTTTTCTCTCTCTTATCCGATTTTAACATGTTCAAGCACATTCCAGTATTCATGTGGTGTTGACATATCACTGGTAGGGACTGAAAAAACTGAACTTGTCTCATTTTTGTCATTTAGACTCATATGAACCGTCAGATAGGCAAACACATTCAGATCCTGGTTTTGTCCCTATAATACTACATACTCCCTCCGTATCAAAATATAAGACGTTTTCTGATACTACCTTTGTATAAAAAATGTCTTATATTTTGATACGGAGGTAGTACATTTCTAGCTGCATTCTAGGGCTTGAAATTCAGATATGAGAACTGTATGGGTCTTCAATGCTTTGGGAATGTTCATATTTAGACGTCTCTCCCTTCCGTCCTGGCACCTATGTGAACTAACTTATTCTTCTGTTGATACTTGGAAGACTTGTTTCCTAACTGTGATCTTTGGCTTGCGGATATGTCACAATGAAAAAGCATAACATTTTTTTTGTCTCTATTGTTTTGTAGCAGTAGTTTGGTGGATGCTTCAGAGGTTTGGAGGTAAGACTGTCCAGGAGGGATATGTACCATTGGATGGCTATCTAAGGAGCACTTCTTCCAGCGTGTCCTGTATACCGTTGAGACGAACGAGGGGAAGGTTTGTATACATGCTTCATGACTGCTGATTGGGGTTTCCGCGCCGCCGCCGGCGGCTCCCCCGCTCGGAGCCGCCGCCGCGGCCGAAGCCCGCCGTCGCCGCTCCCTTCTCCTGCTCCCCCGCTCCTCCCTCCTCCTCCTCCCGTCCCTGTACCCCCCGCGTCGCCTCCCCGGGCGAGGCGACCGGGGGGCCCGCCGCCGTTCCCCTCCCGCGCGCTCCCAAGCTCCTCCCCCCTGCCGCCGCCAGCGCGCCGCCGGGCCTTGCCCGCGTGGTGC
>NC_041385.1:853221614-853264378 GCF_002162155.2 Triticum dicoccoides | reverse complement strand
GTCCTGGTGGTGGGGTCCACGGGGCGCGGGCGTGTCTGATGCGGTGGCGTGGCCGTTGGCCGCGGGGCGCGCGGCGGTGCGACTAGCCGCCGGCCTTCGCTCCGCCCAGATCTGGGCTCTTCTGGGCTCCAGTTGGGTTGGGGCGGGCCGGCGTTCCGGCGTGCGGCGGCGTGGCTCCCTGGCGGTGGTGGCGCGGCGTCGAGGGATGCGGGTGGTGGCGGCTTCGTCGGCCGAGGTGCTGCAGCGTGGTGGCAGGGGTTGTCCGGATCTCTGGGGTCCGGCCGGGCCTGTGCGGGCCTGGTAAGCTCCTGTCGTCACGTCCGGTCGGCTCCGCGTCGGCGGTGGTGGTAGTCCCCTCCCATCGGCTGAGTTGCGGCCTCCCCCGAGCCCGTTGGCCCCTCGTCCCTCCTCCAGGTCTCGTGTCGGTGGCTCAGCGAGACGGCATTGATGGTTCAGTGACTGTGGTAGCACATGTTGGTGGGCGGCAGTTCTGGTGGAGCGCTTCCGATCGTCCGGGGTGGTGGTGGTTGTTTGGGTTGGGAGAAATCCCTGGTGGCTTGTCCATCACCGACGTGGTGACGCCTGCGGGCGCTGCCGGACCTTCCTGAAGGGCGTCGAATCTGCCCCTTCCCCACTGCCCTCTGCGTACCGGGGGAAACCCTTGGACTTGTCTGGGCAGCAGCTTCGTCGTCGTCGCATTCCTTCCTAAAGGTGCTGCTCGGTACGCGACGCCTCGGAGTGCTAGAAGCGAGGTGGTACTTCTCCGGTGGGTGCAGCGGTCACTGGCCATCTTTGTTTCGTCAACCTGCCATTGTCGGCATTTGTTTCTTTTTCTTTTTCTTTTTCTTTTTCTTTTCTTTTGGGCGTGCTTGTGCTGCTTCCGCCCCAGCACCTATCGTGGATTGTATCGGATGGTTGCTTTGTAATACAAAGAGGGGGGAAGCCCTTTTTCTTCATGACTGCTGATTCCAGCCTTGTAAGAGAGTGGCTCACAGGTGCAAAGCTTGTTCCCGTTGTATTCGATGTGTGCGACTGCTAGATATGAACACACAGATGGTGTCGTGTGCACTGTTTTTGAGTCGAACGACTAGTCACCACTAGTCGACAAGTCACAACTGCAAGGTCGACTCAACATGTCGACTAGTTGACGAGTCGCAACTGTAGGGTCGATTTGTCAAGAGTCGCTACCCCAGAACGACTCGTCGACTCAAAAACCTTTAACGTGTGTCACAATAAGAAATTTAGCTGGGAAGGTTGCAAGTTGATGATGTTGTATAGGGTTCTTGGAACTTGTAGTACATATCTCAGTTTTGTTATTTGCACTTGTTTGATGTCTATATGTCTTCTATAAACCTTCTATGTTTGTTTGGATATGCACAAACATCCGGGGCCTGGTTATGTCGCTATACTAGAGTTTCTCATTTGATAATTGCTATTTGGAGATTGAATTTTACATATGAGAACTAGATGGAGACTTCAATACTGGTACTATTATATTTAAATGTTTCTCCCTCTTGTTGTGCCATCTATGCAAAGTTAATTTACTCTTGATACTTGAAACTGTTTCATAGTTGTGATTTCTAGCTGTCTTGAGTTTAGTTCTAGTTTTAGCAACATGGTTTTCTAAAAGATTAGCTAGTTGTTTTAATAAACGTGTCCTTTCTGTCCTTCCTAAACTAGCTAGTTTACTGATTGTAGTTTAACAAACATTCTTTTTCATACTAGTTGTAGAACGTGTACGCCTCGACCTGAATGTCTTAGGCCATCACTTCCCAATGCCTATCGGTGACTCTTGCTGATATTCATCACAGCCCATGTCAAGTTTCTTTCTTTTGTAGTGGTAAATTGGTAATGCTAGCTTGGCTTTTTTTGCTACTGAATCTGGAAAGATTAAGTATTAGATGTCATCATGTTCATTATTTATGCATGTTGGTTGTGAAACCAAACTACCATGGTTGGGCGGGTTCCATTCGTCCTCGATTACATGAGCATAGTAGTGATAACAAAGTTACAATAGAACTATGAGCGATCAGACCTTGAACGACGAAAATGAGAATCAGTGAAAAAAGATCAGCTTAAGAAGCTTTCAAACATTGGACTATGACTTCGGGTTGTTCAAATTTTTAGAAAGATCTAGTCGCGTTTGACGAAATATACATGCTGGAATGGTTGTTATCTAGGTTCTGCTTATGTTTATTGATCCATTTGTACGGCTCTCCTTATGTGTGTTAATCCAGTTGTGACTATTTGACATTTCAGGAAGGCGTGAGTCACGAGAGGCATCACAAGACTATTGGTTCAACAACCAATGCTCTGCTGCTTTCGTGGTTGATTCCAGTGTAATTTCTGTAGTAATGCTGGCATGCTGTGCAGTTTAATTTGATCACTGCTATTTATTCAGTGTGTTGTGTAGTGTATGCCAAGGAACTCAAAAAGTGTATTGTATTTACTGCTGATGCTCATCTGATCTGAGCTTGCTATCCTCTTTGCTTTGTTACCATGACTTCAAAATTAGCAGGAAATAAATTTGTGACAACTTGGATAAAACGATGGTCCTACTGTTAAATGTTTTGTCGCCAGTAGTAGTATTTGTACTATTTATTATTCGGCGTGAAGGAATTCCGAATGTTGGGAATAGCTAAGAGTGTTTGATGGTTGCTCAAGTAAGACTGTAATAATCCCTTTTGTTGCATGTATTTTCAATGAGTGTTTGATGGCTGAGCTCAAGCAAGACTGTAATGATCCCTTTTGATGCATTTTCTTCCATTTTGGCTTTGTAAACATTGCCTGTGTAGTTGATGTTTCTGCTACCGCCTGTGCATATGTTGGTTAAACCATTTGCTACTGGTAATGTTTTAGAAAGGCGGACGACAACATATCGGCATCATGTCAGGACAGTAAGGATGTTGTAGCCCTTTCTATAGTTCAAATTGCCAAGAGAAAACTGGTGAGTTACATTGCAGCTACTTTTGTTGGCGTCCAGCAGTTGATCTCGATCACCATTATGTCCTCTAGCCCAGCTGCAGCGTCAACTTGATGCTATTCCCTTTTTGTTATGACCTCAAAATTTCTGATTTCTCCTGTCCATGTGTAGCAGGGAGCATCTCATCCGTGCAATAGAGGAGAAGGGCTTCATTTCATCATCCCGGCCAGGCAAGGTGCACGGTGGTTGCAACCGACGGAGGGGATGCAACACTATTGGGCATCGGCTACGCAAACCACCATTGTGAGCAACTCCAGCTCCTCCCCATCCTCTGTTGCACCATGCTCTGTTTCATTGACATCAGGTCGTGGATGGTCTAGGGTTAGTTAGGGCTTCGGCGCTCTTTGACCTTAATTATATTAGCTTGGTTGGCTAATGTTTAATGGTTGGCTTGCCTTGTGTGCTAAATAAATGCTCACCGTGTTGCTTGTTATGGACCATGTGTTGGGGAACGTTGCAGAAAATAAAAAAATTTCTACGGTTTCACCAAGATCCATCTACGAGTTCATCTAGCAACGAGTGATAATAGTTCATCTACATACCTTTGTAGATCGCGAGCGGAAGCGTTCAAGAGAACGGGGTTGAGGTAGTCGTACTCGTCGTGATCCAAATCACCGATGACCAAGTGCCGAACGGACAGCACCTCCGCGTTCAACACACGTACGGAGCGGATGACGTCTCCCGCGCCTTGATCCAGCAAGGAGGAGGGAGAGGTTGATGAAGATCTAGCAGCATGACGGCGTGGTGGTGGATGCAGCAGGACTCCGGCAGGGCTTCGCCAAGCAACTACGGGAGGAGGAGGAGGTGTAGCAGGGGAGAGGGAGGCGCCAAGACTTGGGTGCGGCTGCCCTCCCTCCCCCCCCCCCTTTATATAGGCCCCTGGGGGGGCGCCGGCCCTAGGAGATGGGATCTCCTAGGGGGGCGGCGGCCAAGGGGAGGCTTGCCCCCCAAGGCAAGTGGGGCGCCCCCTCCCCTAGGGTTCCCAACCCTAGGCGCATGAGGGGGCCCATGGGGGGTGCACCAGCCCACCAGGGGCTGGTTCCCTCCCCACTTCAGCCCACGGGGCCCTCCGGGATAGGTGGCCCCACCCGGTGGACCCCCGGGACCCTTTCGGTGGTCCCGATACAATACCGGTGACCCCCGAAACTCCCCCGATGGCCGAAACATCACTTCCTATATATAATTCTTTACCTCCGGACCATTCCGGAACTCCTCGTGACGTCCGGGATCTCATCCGGGACTCCGAACAACTTTCGGTTTGCTGCATACTCATATTCATACAACCCTAGCGTCACCGAACCTTAAGTGTGTAGACCCTACGGGTTCGGGAGACATGCAGACATGACCGAGACGGCTCTCCGGTCAATAACCAACAGTGGGATCTGGATACCCATGTTGGCTCCCACATGCTCCTCGATGATCTCATCGGATGAACCACGATGTCGAGGATTTAAGCAACCCCGTATGCAATTCCCTTTGTCAATCGGTACGTTACTTGCCCGAGATTCGATCGTTGGTATCCCAATACCTCGTTCAATCTCGTTACCGGCAAGTCACTTTACTCGTACCGTAATGCATGATCTCGTGATCAGACACTTGGTCACTTTGAGCTCATTATGATGATGCATTACCGAGTGGGCCTAGAGATACCTCTTCGTCATACGGAGTGACAAATCCCAGTCTCGATCCGTGTCAACCCAACAGACACTTTCAGAGATACATGTAGTGCACCTTTATAGTCACCCAGTTACGTTGCGATGTTTGGTACACCCAAAGCACTCCTACGGTATCCGGGAGTTACACGATCTCATGGTCAAAGGAAAAGATATTTGACATTGGAAAAGCTCTAGCAAATGAACTACACGATCTTGTGCTATGCTTAGGATTGGGTCTTGTCCATCACATCATTCTCCTAATGATGTGATCCCGTTATCAATGACATCCAATGTCCATAGTCAGGAAACCATGACTATCTGTTGATCAACGAGCTAGTCAACTAGAGGCTCACTAGGGACATATTGTGGTCTATGTATTCACACGTGTATTACGATTTCCGGATAATACAATTATAGCATGAATAAAAGACAATTATCATGAACAAGGAAATATAATAATAATCCTTTTATTATTGCCTCTAGGGCATATTTCCAACACCATGTCTATCTTACTTCTGCATAAGTCTAGCCTTAAACCGAGCAAGAGAAAACCACCACGGCCATGTAAGTTATATGGGTCTGTGTTAAGATGCCCATCTGTTAAACAAAAAACTGTCTCAGCTACAACAACGACCACTCGTTGTACTGATAGTATCTGGGTTTGCGTCAATAAACCCGTTTGTTAAACAACAATCACTCATCTACAGAAGCTACCACTTGCTGTACTGAAACTGCGTTTAGATGCCCGTTTGTTAAACGACAATCTGTAATTTTGTTGCTCATTTTAACCATGCTTGATTGCTACCTTTTGGGTGTAGTATGAGCCTTACTAGAATGCTCTATGCTTTTTTTTGGTTCCTGTTTGCCTCGACTTGTACCTAGTTGAGCTGACTCATTGACCTTGTGCCATGTAAGTTAGAAAGAAGTATAACAACACTGTCCTTTTAATAGCAAGTTGTTGCTTCTTATTTCTGGAATGGGTAGGGAATTGATATATCTTTTGCGCTAGTGATAAAAGGTTAGTATTTTGTTATTGGGGTATTCTAGTTGTGCCATAATTCTCTAATTTGTTTTTAATACTTGACAGATTTGGATCCAAATGTATCATTGATGGCGCAATAGAAGGTCCTCCAAGTTTGGGCCGTTGACTATCCTTGCTGACATTATTTCCTTTTGTCGATCAGGTATCCTACTGACTGGCTGACCTTGCACCATGTCATGTTTCTCCTGCAGGAAGCAATGGATGATCATCACGTTTCTGTTGGTTTGCATCAAGAGTTCAAGACGTAGCAGCCATGGATAGGAGTTTCCATTTATTATTTTTGTAGTCCTGTAGTGTTAGTTTGGTTTGGATGCTTGCTTGTACTAGGAGCGAATTTTGTTTTGGTTTGGATCCTTTTGCTTTCATACTAAAGCAGGGGCCTGAAAATTTACCTTTTGTAATCATGTATTTTCTGACTGAGAAAGAAATAAAGAAAGAAGTTGGTTTTGAGAAATCCTTGCTGGGATCTGCTCTTTTGTTTACTTATTAGTCCTAGGGGATGTTGCCTTGTTGAAAGGGTGCTTGGTGAATGGTTTCTTGAATGAATCAATCAGTTTATGAGCTCCAAACTGTTGTGCTTTGTAATCAATCTGATGTAATTTCCGAACATACCGCTGACTGACTGGATCGTTTGATTACTGAATTGCCAAGAGAGGATTGTGTTGGGTAAAATAAGCTGATCTTGCTTGAGTTTTGCCCATATAGTATATCCTAATTAAGGAGCATAGTGAAGGACAAGTTGTATCTTTATGATGATGATTATAAGAAATTCCACGCCAAAGAGAAGACGAGAGATTTGTTCTGCTTTATTTCATTATGCCGCCCAACTGTAGCATGGCGGCACGAAGCGTTGCTGGGTGTGGAGGCTGGCAAACAAATTTGTGGAACGCGGTGACATGGAGGCACGATCGAGCAATTGGTTACACGCTTTGAATGCCAGCAGCCGCCCACTTGGCTACATGCATGCTTTTAGTGGAGCCGATAATCAAGGGCGCATGCATACGGGACTGGTGGCTTGAGCAATCAAGGAGTCAGACTGGACTTGTTCCTCTTCTTTGATTAAAATTAATAGTAGTTGTTGCATGCGCCTAGGGATGCTCATAAGCCAGCAAGGGATGGTCTGGCTAGCGCCACCTCATCGGTCCACGCCATTGTGTTTCCTCTGGCCATCTGCACCCCCTCCAGATCTCTGATGTGTTCTCTCAGCCATGCCATGCCACCATCTCTTCCCTATAAATACAAGAAGTGGACGTCCATCCGCGTGCGACTTTTTTAAATGATTGATTAACATTTTTTCAAATACTTATCAACATTTTTCAAAATACTTAATTAACATTTATGTATATATGATCAAATTTTCCATTATTTTTTCATACATGGTCAACACTTTTTATATACCCAATTAATATTTTCCAAATGCTTGAGTAACATTTTTCAAATATTTGTTCAACATTTTCTCAAATACTTGAATATCTTTTTTCATCATTTTATAATAAATGGTCAAAAAAATTTCTATAGACATTTAACATTTTCCAAATGCTTGATTAGTATTTTTCAAATACTTGCTCAACAGTTTTTTAAATGCTTGATTAGCATTTTTATATGCGTGATCAAAAAGTTTCATAATTTTTAGTACAAGGTCAACATTTTTTCTATATACATTTAACATTTCCAAATGCGTGCTTAACATTTCTCGAATATTTTTTTAACGATTTTTTTAAATGCTTGATTAACCTTTTCTAGATATATGATCAAAATTCATCATATTTAATACATGGTCAACATTTTTGCTATAAACTTTTGACATTATTCAAATGCTTGATTAGCATTTTTCAATTACTTGTTCAAATATTTGATTAACATTTTTTGAATACTTGATCAATTATATATATATATTCGTATACGTTATAAAATTTTCTCTATACACATTTATCATTTTTGAAATGTTTTATATAGAGTGTTTTTTGTAATATAAACAGAAGTAAAAATAAAGGAAAAAACGAAAACAGAAAACAGAAAAGAAGAAAAGAAAAAGGAGGCTGTAGCCTCCCGCGTGGCTGGGTCGGTCCATCTGGAGCTGCCCTGATGAGAGAGAGGTAGGGGCGCCCTTAATTGGATGGGCTCAAACTTGGTGTGCTGCTGGTTTCAAGGCTCAGTTGATCGGTCGAGCGGCCCATAAGTACGCCTATCACCGACCTGAAATCCAGGTACATATATCTTAAGTTGTGAACATTTTTCTTAATTCAAAATTTTCTAAATTTTGCGAATCAACGAACGTGTTTCAAAATTCATAATCATTTTTTAAACTGGTTTTAAAATTTGTGGACATTTTATGAAGTCAGAACATTTTTCGAGATGCCCCATCATTTTAGTCAAATTTCCAAAAAAAAGGAAAAAACGATTTGTTTTAATTAAAATTAACAATTCTTAATTTCAAGATTATTTTGTAGAGTCATTTTTAAGGAAAAGACACTTGGCGCATTTTATTAACTCGAACCAAAGTTACATCATCCACAATGTCATGTAGTAGAAAACCGGGTGATCACCATCCCAGGCAAAAATAGAATTTGAATCAAAACTATGTCAAGCTAGATTGCGTGTCAATCTATTTAGCATACCTAGGACAATGCATTAAAATACAGTGTAAGGGCTCCAGATTTCATTCACACCATTACAAGCTTGAATAATTCCCAGCGAAACTGATTCAACAATCAATGGTTGACATCCAAGGTCTTCCAACAGTTCCAGTCCTCGCTGAAGCGCGATCGCCTCCGCCGTTGTCGCATCAATGGATAGAGTTAGTAAACTTTTGAACATTTATAGAGGACAAAAAACAGCAAACATGCATATACTATAGTCTTGGTCTTTGTGAATACTGAATACTTAATAGATTTTTTTGGATAGTGAATAATTAATAGTGGCTGCATGCATCGGCCGGAGATGCAGAGGCCGAGGATCATTCTGCTTTTGTAAAAAAAAAAACTATAGTCTTGGTCTAGGCAGCCTGGCAGGCCTTGCTCGTTGCAGTTAGGCGCTGGGCCTGGCCCATATGCGGGGTGCTATAAATGACGCTGCCATCGTGCTCGCTCCCGTTTAAGCAAGCCCTAGACTGCTGCTGCTCAATCCGCACCGCCGCCTCTGCAGCTTCCCCGACGACGAGATCGAGCGAGATCCACCTCTCCCCTGCGTCCGCCCCGTCGCTCAGTTCAGTTCTCTTTCTCCGTGGTTAGATCAGCGCGATGGGTTGCTGACATTTTCTGTCTCTGTGGTTGGGTTGGGCAGATGGAGAGGGTGCTCAAGGATGATGCTATCCAGGAGAAGGCCGAGCGCGCCAGGATGGTAACCACACCCCTCTCATCTGATCTACTCCTACTTGTTTTCCTCTTTGGTCTGTTTGGGTCAGTTCGTTCGATGGCGCTGTTGCATATATAATGTGCTTTTGCAACTGTGCGCAATGAGTTTGCCGGTCTCCTTCGACTGCAGAAGCTGAATATTACTCCCTCCGTTCATAAATAAGTCATGTGGTATTAGGTCTCTTATTTATGAAAGGAGGTAATACTTTGTAGAATCATTGTTCAGCCACTTTTGTTTATCTGGGGTTCTTCGATTTCGTCCTCCTGGCAGGCATCTTTTGTAAGTGCCGTGCCGAACGCAGACTGAGCCAAGACCACATCCGGACCAAAAGGAATGGTGCGTGCTGCTCATGGAGAAAAAATTGCAGTTGGGCAAAAGATGGCACCAGCCATTCGAATGCTAGAGGATTTTCCTTGGAATTTACATGTTACCTTGTTTACGTCCAGGACAATATCCTTCAGTCAACTGGCCGAGGGCCGAGTGTCACCATTACAAATGATGATGCTCCCATTTTGAAGTCACTTCAGATCGACAACCCTGCTGCGAAGGTCCTTGTTGGTATCCTTTTGTTTGAGTCTACTGCTTGATGATTTTCCTGCTGAGATGATGCTTGTTTCTAGATATGGCAATATATATAGGCTTCTTATAGCCTCTCCTGACCCCGTTTGATTAGTTGGTTGTATGGATGATTGAGAGAAAATGTAGTCCTTAATGATTCTTAGACATCTCAAAAGTCCAAGATGATGAAGTTGGTGATGGAACAGCTTCTGTTGTTATTTTGGCTGGAAAACTGTTGAGGGAAGCTCAAAAGTTGGTTAACATGAAGAATCATCCCATGACTATTATTGCAGGTAATCCTCATTTTAGACCCAGTTTATTCAACATGTTCTCCCTATAACATTTTAAAAATTGTCCAACTCTTAGTTACCACCTCAATACATGTAATTACCAAGTCTTTGATGAGTAATGATACACCAAAAACGTCTAGACCAGTAAGACGTGTGAAGTCTGGAAAATGACATCTCATGCTTACATACTTCTTTTCTGAATATGCCATGCTCAAATGATTAAAAGCAGCTTACTCAGATTTTTTTCTTTTCTTTTCTTTTTTTTTCTTTCCTTTTACATATTCATATGCGTGAACTTTTTTCAAATTTATTTTTTTCTTTTTAATTTTTTTATTCGTAAACTGTTTTTAAATTCAAAAACTTTCATTGATTTCTTAAGTATTTTAAAAAAAATCATGAACATTTCTTCAAATCTGATATTTTTTAAAAAAAAATTGCACTTTTTTCTGAATCCATAAAATTTTGCCAAATTTGTGAATTTTTCTCTTTCAAAACCGGTGAACTTTTTCGCAACCCAATCCACGAGTCTTTTTCAAATACAGGATTTTATTTTAAAGCTCGATGAATGTTTTTTAAAATCCGTAAACTTTTTCCAAATTCGTGATTTGTTTTCAAAATCAATGAACCTTTCGAATCTGCCAACTTTTTCCAAATTCGTAAAGTTTCTTTTTTCAAATCTGTAAAAGAATTTCAAATTCACGAGTCTTTTTTGAACCCATGAACATTTTCCAAATTTGGGAAATTTTTAAATTCTGCCATGTTTTTCCAAATCTATGAACTTTTTGGAATGCTAACTGGTTAGCGCTCAACGACATACTGCATCAACTGGTTATCGAAACGAAGAAATCCGGCCGAGCGTCTGAGCTGCTTTGCTTTTGTTGGGCCAGCTCAGAAAGGCGGGGCGCATTAGCACTGGTTCTCCTTGTCGACGTTGGCTAGGAGGTCTCCAATTAAGCATCTACTACATTGTCGACAATTAGATAGCTATACTCGTCAGCCCGTTAATTAGCTCGGCCAAATTCCCTTGTGCTTATCTTACGCAGGATTGATACCCTAATATTTTCTTATAAATGAAGCTTCAAAATGCAATTAGTTGGAACAACAAATCCTATATACTCCCTTCATTCCTTTACATAAGATGTATTTGTTTTTTGATAAAATTTCATAATGTAAGGTGCATTTCTTTTAAAATATCACAATTCCCTTTGTATCCCTCCAGAAAGAGGAAAGTATCTCTCTCCTGATTTCATGTATCTCTCCTTGTATCAAAAGAAGCAAACTATCTCTCTCTTGGTTGTTGCATACATCTCTTACTTTCCTGCAGTGGTGGGAACTTTTGTGAAGCCTGGGCGAGTTTGAGTCTACTTGTCTAAACTGAAAATAAATACCGGATGTTCCGATATATACAACATATAAACTAGCACCAAACTTTCGAACAAAAAATGCAAATAAATAATGTACATAGTAAAAGTATAAACGCATAGCCCTATAAATGTAATTATAAAATAAGCTACTCCCTCCAATCAAAACCACGACGCTAATTTTGGATCCCATATATGTCAATGTTGAGTTTCATACACAGAACTTCATCATCTATGAAATTTAATGATTTAAATTTTGAAGTTAGCATCTATTTAAAACAAATCCATAAACCAAAGACTAGGCTCATGAAGACGTGATCATCCCCAATGGCCAATTCCCTGTGCCCTAACCTCAAAATTGAAGTACTAAATTTATCAATCTCTAAATCAGTTAGTAAGCTTATCTAACTGGAAAGGAAGGGACAAGCAGTCCAGGATGCAAGCTGATCCTTGAGATGTATCCGCTCCGGTCGTCGTCAGCCGCGAGCGGGGCGACCTGGCCAGCCTCGGTACGCCGCCGCCAGTCCCTCTCCACGATGGATGAGCAACAGACAAACCAAAGGGCCAAACTTCGACTGCTCGTGTTCTTCTTGAGTAATAGTTTTGGAATTAAAATGGGCTGTGACTGTTAATTAGCCCATTACTCAACTGTTTATTTAACCGGCCGTTGGTAGGCCTGATTAATTAGCCATTACAGTTTACTAAGGTTGGTCGTAATGGTAGTATCATAGCTAGTATTATGCATGTCAACTAGGCAATTTTGATGAGATGTCATAGCCTTAAATGAAAAAAAAGAGGGTGTAGTATCATATCATGATACCGTATCATAATAAATATTATGCTACTTTGTGTCATGCATGGCAATAAATAGAGTACTACATGATACTAATATATGATACTATGCATTAGGGAGGTACTATCATACCCTAGTATCATGCATGATACTTTGTGTCATGCATGATACTAATATATGATACTCCCCATTACAACCAGCCTAAAGAAAGCCCAACATACATGTCTGCGCGGGTAAACCATATGAATCCACGATGCAGAACATGATTTCTCCCATTGTTTATCAACTGTGTAGGTTGTCCAGTAGCCAGCGAGCCCGGGCAAGTGCCCAGGGTCGCCGGGCGCTGGCTCCGCCCTGGCTTTCCTGGATTCATTGATTTACTTATCACTAACCAACAAATTTGTCAAGGGTAATTTTGTCCTAACACCTCTATATATATAATTATGCATCTTGGTCATCGTGCCAAAATATAATACAGATTACATAAAGGAATGGAGCGAGTATTAGTTAGACAATATACAATTAATAACTTTTAATATACTATGATTTTTTTAATATATGGCGTATATTTTATTTACAGTGAACTATTTTTCATATATGATGAACATTTTAAAAACATATGGTGAAGATTTTTTAAATATATCTTGAGCATTTTTATGTACAGTGAACATTTTTAAAATATATAGTGAACATTTTTTAATATAAGATGAAAGTTGTTTAAATAAACACTAAATATTTTAAATATATATGTTTTACTTTTTAGTATGGTTTTATATTATTTTAGAAACATAAATAAATTCCAACCACTTTATTTTCAAAAAATAAATTTGAAACCAAAAGAAAAAAAAACACTCAAGTGAGTTGCCCTATTGGGTCAACCCATTTGCACTTTCCTTCACATGTCGCCTCGCCTATTAGCCCGAAATCACTACTTAAGGATACTGTTTGCAAAGGTCACACCAACCTTCTCCTGTGCTAACTGTTGGCACACTGCATGTGCCTCACTTGCCATAACCTGGTTGGTTTTCTTTCATTGATTCGTTTATTCAAAATGTTTTATCTCTTACACTGTGCATCCAAATCCCGAACCATTTTTATCATTGGATTTCTCGCATTGAGGTCTTTGAAACTAGATCTCATGTTAATAGGTTTTGATGAACTTTTTCACACAGAAAAAGCACCGAAGCGGAAAACACGAAAAAAGAAAAAGGTAAAAAAGAAAACCAGAAGAAAGAAAAACAACAACCAAGAAAAATGAATAACAATAAAAAGGAAAAGAAACAAAGCCCAAATGCTTGGTTGATGTGTTTTACCCTTTCCCCCTTTATCAAACTGTTTCATGGTTGGCTTATTTTGCAGATAAACCCAAAAAGACAAAACCTTTTAAGCGAGGGCATAAATAAAGTTGAGTTCATAGCTGGCGAGGTCTTCAGAACTGCGCTGGGATGGAAGATAACTCGCTGGATTGTTGCAACCTAAAATGAAGCATTCCATCAGTAAAAGCTCCTTTCGACTTATGCCGACGGCTGCTGGACTATCTTATACCTCCCTAGTTTGGTGCTTATGTTCTTTTGTGTGTCGTTAAAACTATCTAAAACCTAAGACAGTAAACATCCGTGATGGAGATCTGAGCCATGAAAATCCCAAGAGGATGAATGTTGAAGTTTAAACATTGTCCTTTGGGTTATTGGCAATACTATGTTGATATAGCCTCAGTCTTTGTGATCTGGATAGACAGATGGGGCTAGCCCATGTTGTTTTATCTCAGATTGTCCATCGTGTCTTTCTTAGTCCCCTGCTGTTTTGCTGTAGAATCTGGGTGGTTTAACATGTGGTTTCTGATAATAGAAAACAGAGAGAGGGCTCTTTTTGTCAATTTTTTTTGAAATTTTGAACTAAAACCACGACACTAATTCTTGAAAGGGGGAGTATAATCGATCGATGGCGATAGGCATATGTATTCCAATACGCACCCTAATAACGGTGATTAGCATAACCTTTTTCACGGAACAGACACAACATACACCCAACTTTTTACAGACTAGCAAAAGAGCCCGTGCACTGCAACCCATATTCTTTATTTCAACATGCATTAGAGGAATCGAAAAATTTGTGGGTTGGTCAGCTCTTTGCAGTCAAATTTTGAGTCAAGGGCCCAATAGGTCAATTTTCTTTATTTCAACATGCACTACAAGAATCAGGAAATTTATCGTCTGGCCAACTCTTTACCGCCAGCTTTTTGTTGTGCTGATGGTAAATACAGAATTTGCCGTCTATTTGCTACTTTGTCGTCTGTTTTTATTTGGTTGACGACAAAGACGGACTTTGTCGTCTGTTTTTGTTGGCTGACGAGAAAGACATACTTTGCCATCTGTTTTTATTCGGCTGACCGACAAAGATGGACTTTCTCGTCTGTTTTTTTTTGGCTGATGGCAAAGAGAAAATGCACTACACGGATTGATGCTGTGGCGAAAGTTGTCCTAGCTTCCCATTGGTTGGGCTCTCCCTCCCACAGATCAGTGCCGTGGCAAAAGGCATCCCACCCCCACCACCGGTTCTCTCCCTATTATCTTCTCTCTCTCTCTCATCGCCACCACGCGATGAGCAAGGACCTCCGCCTCCCGCCGCTCCACTGGCCGACGACCTCCGCCTCCCGTCGCTCCGCCGACAGCGAGCAAGCCGTCGGCAGATGACCTCTACATCCCGTCGCTCCGCCGACATCTAGCAAGCAGCCGGCATGCGACCTCTGCCTCCTGCAATTCTGCCAACCGATGACCCCCGCCTCCCATTGCTCCACCGACTCATGACCTTCGCCTCCTGTCACTCTGCCCGCAGCAGCCACTCCCGTGACGGCGCCTCGCCAGGCCTCCTTCTTCTGCTCCTCCTCCTACATGCGACGTCTCAGAGCACCCCGCCCGTCTCGCATTCGTTGTCGACTACATCCGGTGAGATCTGGCCCAACCCCGTCGTTCATGCGTCTCTGATGCCGTAACCGGTGTCATCTTCGTCACCAGCCAACCGCATGTTCTCGCCCCGCTCTGCACTCGTATGCATTGACCGCATCGCACATAGGCAACGGTAGCTGCCGGCACCCATGGAGCAATGACGTTGAGGTTTTTTTAATACATACAAATCTCTTTGTCGTGAGACTAAAAAAAATAGTAGACAAAGAGTTGCTGTTAAATGGACATTCCGTGAAGATGCTTTCCTTTGCCATCAGTCATGGTCTAACTGACGACAGAGAGGTTTGGCTGACGGCAAAGACTTTGGCTCCTGCACGATGAAAAGCTGACGGCAAAGTAGCTCTTTGCCGATTTATTCTTCGCCAATTTTTTTGGCCGTTGGCAAGCGGATGGCAAATTCTTTGTCGTCTGCTTGACAGCCAATTTCCTGGTTCCTGTAGTGAAGACATCTTATTTTTGTTTTGGTTTTTCCTCTGTCCTATTCTCATGTACAATGATCATAGTGCTTACAGAACCACAACATGGTTGAATCTGGTCAATTATAGGTCGTCTCTCTATCGGCATAAGATGAGATTTTTCCCTTGTTAGGTTTTGCCAAGACGTGCATGCGTGGTTATCGGTTGCTTTCGTCTCCAATTTTGTTTGTCGAGGGGTTCATTTGTAATCTAGATTGGCGCTGGTACGAAAGAAAGACAGATCATGCGCTATTGGTAAAGGTTGCACTCTAAATAGCATTTAAAAATGGTAAGAGGTAAAATAACATCATATTCGGATTCTGCACGGTTTTCTAATCAAATTCAATATATAACATGTTAAAATTGAAGTTATGATTTAAAAGGGATATGGATATTTCAAAAAAAAACATTTGTTCTAGGTGGACTACGGGTTAATTACCATCAAAGATATGGTGTTTTTTGTAAAAATGCAGAAGAGATTCGTTTGGTCACTTCAAAGTGAACTGTTAGTTAATTACCTAAAAGTGTAGGGGGTTTCTATAAAATAAAAAATTATCATTTTGTCCCTTAAAGTAGGACTGTGGGTTAATTCGTCAAACCATAAGGGGTTTTCTATAAAAAAAGCATGACGGACGGGCAGAAACACTACTCACTTTATTAGCTGGTATGGATATAGAAATCGATTTTTTTGTGACAAAGCCCCAGATCTATATTGAAGGATCAAACAGCCGTACAAACACCCCAAACAAACCAGAAAATACATCCAGGTCCCTGGAGAATCTAGGTACCACATCCTCTAGTGCGAGTCGAGGGTGTGGCGCCGCCGCCGCCACTTCACCCGAAGCCGACCAGACCTTGAATCTCACGGCATCTATGCGGACGGGAAGTCTCCAATCTTCAGTCCAGAAGGACCGGCACACCAGGGATGAGGCCACAACCAAAGGAATCCTGCAAAGAACTAGGAGGCAGAAACCACCGTCGACGTCTAGAACGACCTCCAGCAGCAAAGGACCAACCCCACCTCCAGCCGGATGAAAGAGGAGGACACCATACTCACGAGCTCCCCAGCGAGGTCTCCACTGGCGAGACAACGCCGGACGGAAAGGGAACTGGAGGACCACGCCGCCGCACCACGCCATCCCCTCCACTGGATGATGCCGGTGATCGGCGCAAACACAACACCACCCCAATCCCACGCCGCCGAAGAGAGCGCCAGGAAGGAGGGAGGGGTCGAATCCATTATTCGAGGGCAGCTTCGAATCCTCCATCACAACGACCCCACCGGAGACTAAAACTACCCTATCTACACGTCGGGGGCCGAAAATCGAGATCCCCACCTCCTCCATCCGCCGGAACGGTGACCGGAGGAGGCAAGGATCGATGACCAAGCCGGCGGGAGGAGGGGAAAACTCTCAGTCAGCCCCTGTCGCCGCCTCTCTCTCTCTCGGGTAACCGTTATAGGACAACGAAAGCCCTGAGGACTTAATAATGTAATTGCAACAATCTGTAGTGTACGTCGGCGATCGATTAGCATAATGTAATTGCGATGTGTCGAACAATATCATTCTCTTTTCTTTGTGTGTAAATCGAATAATATCATTCAGGAGAACCTAGTTAGCCGATGTAAACTGCGAGTAATATCATCAAGAGGACTTAATTAGCCATACATGTAGTGGTGGTAGTCCATATGTTTGGTGCAGCGAAAAGAAGTTTAATACTCCCTCCGTTCCTCTATGTAATGCGCATAGATTTTTTGGCATTATTCCGAAATGTAGTGCGCATTAGCTACTTTGGGCTCTTTTGGACGAAACTAACCCGCAGCGGCACAGGCACACACGCAACGTTAGCGTGTATCCCCTTCCTCCAGGACAAACGGATTGGACCGGTGGCAGCGGGAATCGACCCGCGGCGGCAGACGCGGAGGGGGAGCAGCAGGAAGCCGGTGTCTCCGCGTCCTCTGCCGGCTCTGGCATCTTCGCGTCCGCTGCTGGCGGCCGGCCTCTCCGGCATCGCCGCGTCCGCATCCGGCGTCTCTGGCATCTCCGTGTCAACTGCCGGCATCTTCGCGTCCACGGCCGGCCTCCGGCGTCGTTGCGTCGGCTATTGGCATCCCCGTGTCCGTCGCATCCCTGGCAAACATCTCCGCTGCCAGCCACATCAAGTGGACTAGTACTCCCAAGTCGATCCCGTTCGCTGCAGGCCACCACGGCCCCTTCTTCTATCCCCAGATCTAGAGGCCACGGCCACCTCCTAGGCGGCAGAGGAGGGGGAGCAGCAGGAGCTCGAGGTGTGGACCGTGTCGACACCGTCCTTCCGGTCGCGCGCGGAGGAAGGGACAAGGGCAGCGGCCGCCAGGACTTCTTCGTGATTTATGACGGCCACGGCGAGCCGGTGGAGAGATGGCGAGGTTGTCGAGGTCACCGCCGCAGCCGCGGATCCCGCCGCCGCTAAGTCGCAGCCGCGGATCCCGCCGTAGTATCTCGCGCGGTTTGCTATCCCTGCGGTGGCGCGTGATGGTCCTGTGGTGGCCTACTGGTTTGGCTTTCCACTGATCAGAAAGTACGCCCACGTGCACACGGGCTGGAGGCAAGACAAGCGGGGGTAACAGCGTCCAAAATTAAGCGCCAGGTCACTGATTGGTATATGTGCCTGAAACCATGCGCACTATATAGTGGAACGGAGGGAGTACTACTAGGAGGGACACTATGCTTATTTTCAACGGGCCTTTTTATAATCGATCGGTCAGCTTGATGCTCATGCAAGTGCTCCTGTGGCCCCGTCACAATTGTATATGATAATATAGGCGGCCCCATCTCACATGCATGCTCACCAAGCACGCATGGGTCTGAAACGAGGTATCTCATTCCGTCATTCGCCATGATGCATGCATGTGGAGTGGGGAGATGAGATGATGTATGTGCAAGTGCAATCAATCAATCATTTTTGTCAGTCAATCAGCACCGCTGGTGAGTTGAGCTGAGCATCTAACCGTGAAGTCGACGAGTAGGTAGCTGTACCCGTCGGCCCGTTAATTATAGTCTGGCCAAAACTGTATTTGTTTCGGTCTCGCGCACGATGAATACCCTAGTATCTTCTCATCAATCAAGCCTGAAACTCCACTAAAAGAAAGGAAAAATCAATCCTGAAATTGAAAATGCAATAAAAGATTATCTCGACGGAAAGGAGCAGTCTGATGCATGAATGCAAAAAAAATTTTGAAAAAATCTGTTTTTTTCTGGGGTGCAAACTCTGACAAATGCTCTTGGCGCTTGCAAATTCTCATTCCGAAAAAGCATTTGTGGAAGTCATGGAAAGAAAAACAAAAACAACACCCCCAAAATGCTTCCGATAGTAGCATTTTTGGAGTGTCTGTTTTTTTACCACGACTTGCACGAATGTTATTTTGGGGCGAAGATTCACAAGCACCGAGAACACTTGTCGAAGTTTGCATAAAAAAAAACCAGAATTTTTGAATTCTTTTGATGTGTTCTTTTTATTTTATTACTGCTTTCAGGGCGCATATGAACGGTCTATAGGTACGGAATTCCAAATCCAAAAGGAAAGGAAACGGACAAAGCTGGAGAGGAGGGACAAGACGAGGTGGGCGGGCCCCGCTCCCACAGATTGATTATTTGAGCCGAGCCGCGTCAGCCATTTGCAACTACGTACGCACTTTTCACGTCTCCTTGCTCGCGAAGCAACCTCGCCGGTGCAGCAATCACGACAGCCGGCCGGTCGCCGTAGCGCACGTCGGCGAGGACGGGCGGGCCGGAGTGGAGGGGGGCAGGAGGAAAACACGACAGCCACGCCCTGGGGCCCGCGCGACAGTGAGAAGGACAGCCTGGGACCGGGCCCGCCACAAGCTACGTAGTACAACTGTGCCAGGCTGTGCGAATCCGACGTGGCCTCGCGACCTCGTGCTCCTGCCCGTGCCGGGTCCGGGGGTATTCTCGTCCTTCCGTCCGTCCGTCCAGCAGGGCCTTTGACTCCATGGCAGCCACTCCCTCCCTCTCACGCCGTTACCTCACGCTCACGGGCTGGCTTCCTTTTCGTGGACCGGGCCAGACCGACTTTCCCCTGGATCATCATGGGCGCCACGAAGAGATTTGTCTTGAGATTTTCATCCAAAAAAAAAAGTCAGGGCATCTGTCTGAATACCTTCCTACTTTTTCATCTTTCTTTCGGCGAACTGGTGACAGATGCTGCCGCCTGATGGGACGGGAATCGGGTCTACTCAGGCGCTGCGAACCAAAGCTGGCCACTCCTTTTTCCACGGCTCAAACATCCGGTGCTTATGCTCTCTTGAAACCACGCAACATGGCTACATCTGCAGGGGTGGATCTTGAGCAAGTTTTTCCACCAAATCCACCAGCAAGACTTGGCAAGTCCAAAGCAGAGGAGCTCCCACAACGACAGTATACTAGACGCAGTTTTTTCTGTTAGATAATAACGAGATAAACGAGACAAAGAGACACGGACATTTACGTGGAAACCGTTGCGGGAGAAAACCACGGACGCACTAAGGCGCAATCACTATGAGGAGGAGTATTACAAGCACGAGACGACAGACCGTCTGAGGTGCGACTACATGGGGTATATATGAGGGCAATACATGAGAGTCCTTGGAGGACAAGTAAACGAGTTGTACTCGTACGCGTCGGTACCAACGTAAAGGCCCACACCGTATGTACTACGTCTAGTCCAATACGGTACCAGAATTTAGATCATAATTTAACAATCTCCACCTTGATCCAAATTCCCTCCAGTAGTCGAAGAAAGTGAATAACTCCATCCAAATCAGCATAAACACCTTGTGCGTCAAAGTCCATAGGACTAATGAGAAATACCAATTAAGCCTGAGCAAAGCTCAAACTTATTGGTAGGAACTGGCTTTGTCATCATATCAGCAGGATTATCATGAGTACTTATCTTGCATACCTTCAAATCACCTTCAGCAACAACATCTCGAATATAGTGAAATCTAACATCAATGTGCTTTGTCCTCTCATGATACATTGGATTCTTTGTAAGATATATGGCACTTTGACTGTCAGAAAATATGGTAGGGCAAGATGAATCTCCACAAAGCTCAGTGTACAAACCTCTCAACCAGATAGCTTCTTTGCAAGCCTCAGAAATAGCCATATACTCGGCATCAATAGTGGAACAAGCCACAATAGACTGCAAAGTTGCTCTCAAACTCACAGCACAACCACCAATGGTGAAAACATAACCTGTGAGCGATCTCCTCTTATCCAAATCACCAGCAAAATCAGAATTAACAAATCCAACAAGTCCATCTCTAGTTTTCCCAAACTGTAAATAAGCATTAGAAGTACCACGCAGGTATCTGAAAATCCACTGAACTGCTTTCCAATGCTCTTTTCCAGGATTAGCCATGTATCTACTGACAACACTCAATGCATATGATAGGTCAGGACGAGAACAAACCATGGCATACATAAGTGAACCAACTGCACTTGAATAGGGAACTCTAGACATGTACTCAATATCTGCATCTGACTTAGGACATAAAGCTGATGACAATTTGAAGTGTGCAGCTAACGGTGTACTCACCGGCTTGGCATTGTGCATATTAAAACGACGAAGAACTTTATCAATATATCCCTTCTGACTTAGATATACTTTTCCAGACGGTCTATCTCTGGATATTTCCATGCCAAGTAGTTTCTTTGCTGCACCCAAATCCTTCATCTCAAATTCATTGCTCAATTGCTTCTTTAGTTCATTAATCTCTGACATACTCTTTGCAGCAATAAGCATATCATCAACATAAAGGAGCAAATAAATAGTTGAACCATTGACAGTTTTCAAATAAACACAACTATCATAATTAGACCTTTTGAAACCTTGAGAGAGCATAAAAGTGTCAAATCTCTTGTACCACTGTTTAGGGGATTGCTTCAATCCATAAAGAGATTTCTTTAACTTACAGACAAGCTTTTCTTTTCCAGGAATAACAAAACCTTGAGGTTGTTCCATATAAGTATCCTCTTCTAATTCTCCATGTAAGAATGCAGTTTTAACATCCAATTGTTCAAGCTCAAGATCATGCATGGCAACAATACTGAGTAAAGTGCGAATAGAGCTATGCTTCACAACAGGAGAAAAGACTTCGTTATAGTCAATACCTGGAATCTGGCTATAACCTTTAGCAATTAACCTTGCTTTATATCTTGTCTCATCATTAGGAGAAACACCTTCTTTCCTCTTGAAAACCCACTTGCAACGAATATGTTTCTTCTCTCTAGGCAATTTTACTAAATCCCAAGTGCCATTCTTTTCAAGTGATTCCATCTCATCATGCATAGCGGTCATCCACTTATTACTATCACCAGAAATAATAGCCTTGGAATATGAAGAAGGCTCAAAATTACCTTCAATTTCTTCTGCAACAGATAAAGCAAAAGAAACAATATTGCACTCTTCAATTAACCTGTCAGGTTTATTAATACCCCGTCTAACTCTGTCACGTGCAAGATTCCAACTGGGTGGAACAATAGGCTGATTTGGAGTGGGAGTGACATGATCATCATTAACAACGGGTTCATCATGTGCATCAACAATTTCATTACCAGATGTATCACCTGAATCAATAACATGCTCCACCTGAACAGTAGGCTGCTGAATAGTAGGCTGATGTTCACTCTCAACGGGAACGTTAGTAGATGAAACATCATGTAACATAGCAGATTCATTAAAGATAACATTTCTGCTAATAACAACCTTCTGGGTTTCATGATTCCACAATTTAAAACCTTTAACACCAGACTTATAACCAAGAAAGATGCACTTAACAGCCCTAGGCTCCAACTTTCCATTATCAACATGAGCATAAGCAGTGCAACCAAAAACTCTCAACTGTGAATAATCAGCAGGTGAACCAGACCATACCTCAATTGGAGTTTTTCTTATTAAGAGCAATAGATGGTGAACGATTAATAGATAACAAGCAGTGGAAGCGGCCTCAGCCCAAAAACGCCTATGCAAACCTGCATTGGACAACATGCAACGGGCTCTGGAAATTATGGTCATGTTTATACGCTTAGCAACACCGTTTTGTTGAGGAGTATAAGGAACGGTGTAGTGTCTGACAATGCCTTCAGACTTGCAATAATTTTTAAATTGCTTAGAACAGAATTCCATACCATTATCAGTGCGAAGTATCTTTACCTTCCTTTTAGTTTGTCTCTCAATCATAATCTTCCACTCCTTAAATGCTGAGAATGCTTCATATTTATGCTTCAAGAAATAAGGCCAAACTTTTCTCGAATAATCATCAATAATAGTCAGCATATAACTTGCACCACCTAATGACTTCTTGCGAGATGGTCCCCATAAATCAGAATGCACATAATCAAGAATACCTTCAGTTGTATGGGCCGAAGTATTGAACTTCACCCTCTTGTGCTTGCCGAAGATACAGTGCTCACAAAATTTCAATTTACCAGGTTCATATCCATCAAGAAGACCTCTCTTGTTTAACTCTGCTAAACCAAGTTCACTCATATGTCCAAGACGCATATGCCAAAGGTTAGCAGCATCACAATCAGAATTCTTTGAAACAACTGGAGTAGCGTTACCTGAAACAGTAGAACCTCGAAGGTAATAAAGACCATTGGTCGAACTTAAGTCACCTTTCATCACAACAAGGGAACCTTTGGTGACCTTGAAAACACTATCTCCACCTGAATATTTGTACCCCTTTGCATCAAGGGAACTCACAGAAATAAGATTTCTCTTCATCTTCGGAATATACCGAACATCTGTCAAAGTTCTGATTATGCCATCGAACATCTTGATTCGAATAGAACCTATGCCTTCAATCTTGCATGGTGAATTATCAAAACCCAAAATGGAACCAGCAGAAGTACTGGAATCAAAAGTATTAAACCAATCTCTATGTGGACACATATGAAAAGTGCATGCAGTGTCAAGTACCCACTCATCATTGGTCTCAGCACATCCAGCAATAACAACAAGAGCATCATCGGAACTATCATCACGAGCAACGTTAGCAGAATTGTCACCTTGTTTGTTACCTTTCCTCTTTTCCTTGTTCTGCAACTTGAAACACTCAGAGATGTCATGCCCGTCTCTCCTGCAATACATGCAATACTTCTTGTCTCTGGATTGCGACTGGCCCCTGTAGTCGTTTTTACTTTTGCCTCTGTTTCTATTATTGGAGTTCTTCTCCTTTGTCCTGCCACGAACAGATAATCCCTCGGCTTGGGATGAACTTGAACCATCATGAGGCACCATTAATTTCATCTTCTCCTTAGAGTTCAAAGCTTCATAAACTTCATTAAGCGTGAGAGTATCACGACTGTATAATATGGTGTCTCGAAAATTGGTATAAGAACATGACAGTGAACAAAGTAACATTAAAGCAGTATCTTCCTCTTCATACTTAACCTCCATTGTAGCTAGATCAGATATGATCTCTTTAAATTCTGAAATATGATTCAAAACATTACCTCCCTCGTGCAGGAATAATTTTTGCTTCAGATGCATCTTGCTGGTGAGATCTTTAGTCATGCAAATCCCTTCCAGCTTTAACCATAGAGCGGCGGCAGTTTTCTCGCTCAAAACTTCCTGCAAAATATTATTATGCAAATGGAGTTGAATTTGTGACAAAGCCTTACAATCAATTCTTTTCTCCTCATCAGTCCAATCTTGAATTCGGTTCTTCCCAAAACTATCCAGTGCTTCATCATAGTCGGACTGTGCCAACAACGCCCGCATCTTGACTTGCCATAGAGTAAACCTTGTGTCACTGTCCAACAACGGAAGATCGTACTTCATGGATGCCATGAGTCGAATAATCTGTGTACACAAAGTAGTACAAGCCGATAGGAAAATTCTTGACAGAATTAGTTTGCGGAGCAAAATAAAAAATACTGAATAAATAGCACCTGGTAGCTTTCTGGGGTGGATGTAGCGACTGGAGTTGAAAACACAAGAGCCGGAACTAGCAGACTCTTGTCCTCACGTGAACAGGACCCAACTAGTACTCTGTAGATGAAATTGGCTTCGATCAGCAACGCGTAATCTCCTCGGGACTTGAAGCCTGTACGGAGAGGGGAATACGTGGCCGTGATGGAACTCCTGTCGGTCTCGGCTGAAAAATCGATCCGGCTTCGGATCGCCTGGTCACGCGCCGGCGACGGCGCACGTAACCCCAATTCTCCCGATCTAATCTCATATCTTGCAACTTGGCTCTGTATACTACTTGTTAGATAATAACGAGATAAACGAGACAAAAAGACACGAACATTTACGTGGAAACCCTTGCGGAAGAAAACCACGGACGCACTAAGGCGCAATCACTATGAGGAGGAGTATTACAAGCACGAGACGACAGACCGTCTGAGGTGCGACTACATGGGGTATATATGAGGGCAATACATGAGAGTCCTTGGAGGACAAGTAAACGAGTTGTACTCGTACGCGTCGGTACCAACACAAAGGCCCACACCGTATGTACTACGTCTAGCCCAATACGGTACTAGAATTTAGATCATAATTTAACATTTTCACCGGATCTTCTGCATAGCAGACTAGGCAAATATGGTTGCAACAGATGTCATTTCGAGTTTTCAGAGAGCCCAAAGGGGCTGCTGCATGTACCATCTTAGCAACAATGTTTTTATATATCACCACCAGTTGGAGATGGAAAACATATGAGGAGTATGTCCAAATCCAGTGAGCCGTGGCTTGGTGTCCTTCATCTGTAATAACTTGTGTGAGGTAGGTGTTTGTGTAGTGTAGGGGAGCTGTTCCCCGTCCCCGCCCCCCTGCTGCTGTATTGTGTTGCCTGCACAGGCTCAATATATATATTCAGGTGGGGGAGTTCTCTCCCCTCCCCCCCTGAAAATTCGAAAAAACAGCACATTCGAAAAAATAAATGCTCGCAAGATTCAATTTCAGCACAAAATAGACAAGTTAGATCAGGGATGTTGTCTGTTTGTGCAGATTATCTCTGCTGAGTAATTTGTTGTTAGCAAGCAACTAGAGAAATATATGAGCTCTATGGGGATCCTCAGATGACAACATTGCAGGGTGTTAACAGGCAATACATATGTTCTTGTTAGTGGAACTGTTAATGAAAAACAATTCTTCATTATATTAATACATACTTCATCCGTCCAAAAAAAACTTGTCCCTCAAATGCTTCTTCGGACGGAGGGAGTATGAAATAAATAGCTAAAACTCATGAGGTGCAAAAGAAAAATGCCATTTGTAGCCTGAGCTTCGTGCCTTGTAATGCCGGTAAGGGCACACATGGTTAGACCCTCCTTGCCCACATCCGCTCTCCTCCACGGGCAACGCTCATGCTACGTCACCTAGCTGGCTTTATCTCCACTTCCCTTGTTTCATCACCTCGCATGTCGTGGTTTTGGACATCCGCCATGGTTATCGGTGCCGAGCCACATGTCTCAAGTGCTCCTCCCAGGCAGAAGGGCGTCGGGATTACACACCTCACAATCAACTAGTCCCACGGTGACGCCAACCAATGTTCTTCCTTGCTTCCCCTCTTTCTCCTCCTTCTCCTCGTCCCGATCCCTCCTCCGAATCAAATTCGATGGAGACGGCCGATGTAGCGACGTCCATCCGTTTTAATTTCCCATTAGAAATCCCAGTAAATAAATAAATGGTTGAAAAACAAACGAAGAATCATCAATCAAGTCAAGAAAACAAAAGGCAGAATGGCGCGTGGCACGGGAACGGAACGGCGTTGGGACATCTAACGGCGGAGAGGAGACGAGAAGGATGGAAGCGTCCACGCCACGCTGCCGCTCTGACAGCCCGGCCCCACGCGCTTCCCCCGCCGCTGGGGTGGAAATATTCCCATTCCCCGTTCCACTCGGCCCGGTCCGGTCGCCGCCGGTTAAAACGCCACCACCCACCACCAATCATCCCCAACCTCCTCCCCCATCCCGCCCCTCCCCCCCCTGCTCCCGCGCCGCCCTTCCTCCCTCCCTGCGCCGATCCACCGCCCAGCTCCAGCTCCAGCTCCTTCTTATCCAGCTCAGTCGGATCTGGTCCTGCGGAAAGCCCGCGCCTTTTTTCCACCCATGGATCGCTGGGCGGCCACGGCTGCCGGCCCGGCGGCGGCGGGGGTGACGGGGACGCTGCCGTCCTACTGGTGCTACAGCTGCGAGCGGTTCGTGCGCACGGCGGGGGACGCCGGGCTGGTCTGCCCCGGCTGCGACGGCGGCTTCCTGGAGCAGATGGACGCGCCGCCGCCGCCGCGCAGGGCCGCCGCGCCCTCCGCCTTCCTCCGCCGCCGCGCCGCGGAGGCGCCCACCGAGGTCCGGCCCCGCCGCGGCCGGCGCGGCGGCGCCTCGGGGGACCGCTCGGGGTCCCCCTACAACCCGGTCATCGTGCTCCGGCGCTCCGCGGCCCCGCCCGGCGACGAGGCCCCCGGCGCCACCAGCAGCTTCGAGCTCTTCTACGACGACGGCGCCGGATCCGGCCTCCGCCCGCTGCCCGAGAGCATGTCCGACTTCCTCATGGGGTCCGGCTTCGAGCGCCTCCTCGAGCAGCTCGCCCAGATCGAGGCCGGCGGCTTCGGCGCCGTCCGCCCCTGCGACAACCCGCCGGCCTCCAAGGCCGCCGTCGAGTCCATGCCCACCGTCGTCGTCGCCGCCTGCCACGTCGGCGCCGACTCCCACTGCGCCGTCTGCAAGGAGGCCTTCGAGCTAGGCGACGAGGCCCGGGAGATGCCCTGCGGCCACATGTACCACCAGGACTGCATCCTGCCGTGGCTCGCGCTGCGCAACTCGTGCCCCGTGTGCCGGCACGAGCTGCCCACGGACGTGGCGCGGCCTGCTCCTGCGAGCGACCTGGGCGCCGCCGACGACCAGGGCAGCAACACCGGGGCTGAGGCTGGCAGCGAGGAGGAGACGACGGTGGGGTTGACGATTTGGCGGCTCCCTGGAGGAGGCTTTGCCGTCGGGAGGTTCGCTGGTGGCCGGAGGGCCGGCGAGAGGGAGCTCCCAGTTGTCTACACCGAGGTGGACGGCGGTTTCAACAATGGCGGTGCACCGAGGAGGATCTCATGGTCATCAAGAGGGAGCCGTTCGTCGCAGAGGGGAGTTATTAGACGCATGTTCAACAACATGTTTGCTTGCTTTGGGCGCACCCATTCGACCAATGTGACTCGAGCCTCATCCTCGAGGTCGGAGTGGAGCTCGGTTTTCACCCGTGGTCTGAGGAGCCGCAGCACAAGCTGGAGATCCCAAGATAGCCACGCCGATGCGATCGCCAGGTGATGATTGCATCACGCATCGGGGAATATTACGGCATTAGATGTTGGAGAGCCGCAAATGTTTGCTTCCGTTTGATGTTTTCTACTATATATAAGTCAGTTGAGAGATAAAGAGGATTTGTAGAGCGCAAATTGCATGCTGTTTTGTACATAGAGGAGCAGAACTAGAGATGTTGCAATGGAAATGTCCTCCAGTTTGCGTATTCAAGAAGGTCGGTCTTCCTGTTGCATTTTGGAGTATCATCCAGCAAGACAAAGTTTGTTACTGATCGATGCAAGCATCTGGATAGTGAGCTCTTGAATTGTTGGCAGTGCTCAATTGTTTCTTCGAATTCCATCTCGCTCAATGCGACGGGGTTCGTCCATTGTAACCATGACTTGTTGGAAGGTTTAGACCGTAGCAAAGATTCAATAAAGCATCGCTCAAGATATTTTCTGCTCTTCAATTGGATATATCACTGTACTGATCAAGGTCACCCTTCCATCCTTGTTTTCTTTCTTTCCTCACCAGGTATACTGTCTTTTCCAGCAAAGGCAGCTGAGTTGACTGTTTTTTGTGTGCTCTGTTACTGTTGTCACCATCTTTACGTTCTTGTCATACTTTCTAGTCCAAAAAAGAACAAAATGATCACCATTTTTGTGAAATATCTTCATCCAATCTGTTGTTTCCAGAAAAGAAAGATCCAAGCACCTTTTTTGTTTTATGTGAAGCAGAGTTGCACAATACTCATCATATTATGATATATAAATTGTTTCGAGCACTCAATTATTTCTTGAAATAACATCCTGCTCCGATGCGATGGCTGGCTTGTTGATTGTACCCATGACCTGTTGGAACTTGGAAGGTTTACATGCTGCAGCAGAGATTCAACAAAACGTCATTCAAGATATTTTCTGCTTCAGCCTACAGTTTGTTTTTTCATCTCTTCAGTTGGATATGATTGTATTAATCATGGTCACCTTCTCATCCTTCTTTTCTTGCTTTCTTCACCAAGGACAGGAGGTCATATTTTTCTGTCTTCTTGAACAAAGCCAACGAGCTGAGTGTCTTTTTTATGTTCTTTGACTATTTGTCACCATCCTTACATTCCTGTCATAGTTTCCAAAAAAAGGGGTCACCATTTGTGAAATATCTTCATGAAATCTGCTGGCATATCTCCCAGAAGAGAAAGATCCAAATAACCCTTTTGTTTTATGTGGAGCAGAGCTGCACAACCCTCATCACAATAAGATATATAAATTCATTTCAGCTCTATGTGATAGATAGTCTGCATAACTACAATTCCATTTTGGTATCCAATGTTTTCCAATTAAAGGAGTTATTCTATGAACAGCCCATGTAGCTGCTGCAGTGCCTTGTGTTTCCCTGATTGCCAATGATTCATGTCCTGTCCTAGTCCTGCCATATTTTTTTTGCTCTGGTTGCTGAGCTGCAGTTGCAGAGTTCTGTTGGTTGTTGGTGAAGGAAGATACCAGTCTGTTCTGTCCTTTGTTGCTGGTGCATGTGCTATCACTGTACTACTGCAAAATATAAATTGTATGTGGAGGAAAGATTTCATTGTCCTTAACATTGCAGATCATAGTTGCAGTTTGTCATCATCATTTGTATTTTTTGCGGGTATTGTCATCACCATCTTATTTGTTCTAAGAAGTATTCGTGGTTTCCGAAACACCCTAAGATGTGCAAAATCTTTACAACTCCCTCCGTCTAGGTGTGTAAGTCATCTTACGAAAACCAAATAATCTCAAAATACTTAGGCGCGGTGCATTAAATTCTACATCGTTTCTTATTTTTTGACATATCAACCAATAAGAGATGTGGGGTGTGCATGCTTTTAATGACTTGAGACTACCAAACACGACATGCAGTGGTTAGTTCATTGCATGCAATGCTATTAATTAGCAAATGAACATTAAGTTCTCTCGTTTTCCCCTCCTCCTTGGTCACGGTGCACAACCTAAGATGACTTACTCACCTAGACGGAGGGAGTATGTTTTATTGAGTTCATGTTGCTAAATTTTCTAGGACCAAGTTAATATTGTTACTGTGAGTTTACTTTTTTTTAGAATCGCCTTTTCTTAGATGTTAGCACTCTGAGTGATTGATTTTTTTTTTTGGGAGCAAACTCTTGAGTGATTGAGGTGAAGGTAAAGAAAACCAAATGGGAAAGAAGGTATGGGCTGGGCCTGAATAGACAGGCCTTCAGTTCATTTGCGTCTAAAAAGGCCTTCATTTCATTTGCATCTAAAAAGAAAAGGCCTCCAGTTCATTTGAGTGCTCTGTTCCGTCGAAAATAAAAGATACCTGAGTAGCCTAAAAAAAAAGATAACTGAGTGCTCTGCTTGCTGTAATCAAATTCAGTTGGTTTTAAATAATTAAGGTGATTTAATTATTTTGAATTGGGATAAATTCATTCATGTGCCAATGTTTTCTTATTCGGTTTACGGAAATCAATAAATTCATCATGATTTCCAGCAATTGCAAATAACTCAAGGAAAAGTTCCCATGTTTGGTGCAAAACTTGGGATTCTACAGGCCCTTTGTGAGCTGTGCATCGTCTTTCAAACTCGAAACTCCACATAAATGATTTGCCAAGTTCGAATAATGTTGTAGAAAATTATCCTTCACGTCATGACCGCTCGTTCACACAAACAATCCAAACATATACCAAATGTATGCAGTTCAGATAAACACATATGTGTACAATGCCACACCGAAAAACCAAAGTGAAATTAAGCAATCTGTATATGCACGTGAAGAGTCAAATCAAATCACCCACTCGATTTAACAGATGGATACATCAGTCCCATATCATGACCACGGCCATGACAGCGACGCCGGTGAGCACACCGAGGAACTTGAAGATGGGCTTGTCGAAGTAATTTGGTTGCTGTGGGCGGTACCCCCTGGCCATGAGGTGGTTTATGGCGACGTAGACGAAGATCCCCGTGGCGATCCCCATGGAGATGGCGTATGTCCAGTCTGCCGCCGGGCCCTCCGCCGTGGCGTCGATGGCGATTCCGATGCCCACCCCAACCGGGCTTGACACGGCGAACGCCAGCGAGTAGAGCACCGTCATGAGAAACGGGCGCTTGGGGATCATTCGGAGGAGCGCAATGCCCATGGCCACCGCCGCAAAGATCTTGTGGAGCCCGATCGTCCAGAGGTTCCTCCATGCCTCGCCCTTCGTCGCTGCAATTTTAATTGATGTCAATCAAACTTTTGAAACATATGAATTTTGACGGTGTGCACTTTCTCTGTTAGTTCAGGTTTTTACACCACAAACTATACATTCCTTAATACTCCCTCTGTAAACTAATATAAGAGCGTTTAGATCACTACTTTGGTATTCTAAATGCTCTTATATTATTTACGGAGGGAGTACCTGTCAAGCAAGCTGCATACGTGGAAAATTATGAAATGGCTCTATGGTGTTCACCCGAAACGCCTATGGCGATCCCCTCGAAGATGGAGTGGAAGCAGAGCGCGAAGATGAGGAGGATCGCATCCTCGAACGACGACGTCGCCGTCATGAGCATAGGGTGCGCGTGCGCCGCCACCGGCCCCGCCGACGTTGACTCGCCCTCCTCCTCCGCGTCTTTCTGGATGGGCGCCGCCTGGTTGACCCTCTGCCTGTTGGCGACGGCGACGATGGCGACGTCACTGAGCATGGTGAGGAGGAAGCCGGCGCAGGCGAGCATGAAGGAGAAGGGGTAGGGGCTGTGGGTGAGGGCGTTGAAGGTGGAGGTGGAGCCGGCGAGGAAGTGCATGAGCGCGGTGCCGAGGAAGATGCCGGCGGCGAACTGGGTGCCGAGGAGCAGGAAGGCCTCGTTCCAGCGGTAGAAGTAGGGGGACACGCCGCCCAGGAAGGTGAACACCAGCAGGATCACCAGGCACCACACCTTCACGGCGATGAGGCCCCTGGACCGGAGCCCGCCACCGCGGACGCCCACGTCGCCGTGGTGGCCCTCGTCGTCCTCATCGCCGTCACCATGGTCGACGCCGCCATGGCCGCTGGCCTGCTGGAAGAAGCAGGTAAGCAGCAGCAGCGATAGCAGCAGCAAGGTGCTATTGAGATTAGACATCCTCCTCGTCGACCTTGCCATCTTCGCCATGGTGAATTGGTTTCTTCTAGGCCAGCACGATATATATGCAGAGGGGTTTCTACAGGTACATTTTGGCCAGTAAGTACGTACGTACGTTATCTCCTCATCTCATCCTGTGTTGATTGAAGCATGATTAATTAGGAAAAAACCATTGTTAATCAGTAGGATAACTCCATTTTGTGTTCCTGCGTGCAGTACAGGGCTGACTTTTTTTGGTAGTACTACTGCTTTACAGTACAACTCGATCTCCCGTGTGTAGTACAACACCAGCTAGTCATTGTCAACGCTACACTAAGTTTATTCAAATGTTTATTTATAGGATTCGTCTAAGCCTCAGCATGATTGACACTTTTTCTATGTCTCAATCAATTCTTAAGAAAATGCAACTTCAGTTTATTCAGTTCGGCGAGAAGACCGTAAGCGGTAAGTTACATTTCTAGAAATCGATGCAGACTTGAGAATATCTCAGTTGACTAAGGATTAGTAAAACCGATAAACTTAACCAGCTATTTCTTTTTGCGGGTTATCCAGCTATAGAAAGTTAGTATAAAGTTGAGTCATCTATTTTGAAATGGAGGAAGTACCTTACAACAGACCGACCGTAGAAAAAGCAAAAATCCATGTCGAGACCATACGTGCTCACTATTAGGTATTTTTTTGTTAAGAAACTTCGTATTACCTCCTTCAAAGTTGTACTAAGTTAGCAACACTTATTTTAGGATGAAGAAAGTTTGTAACATTTTTATTCAAACGAGAATGATAGGACAGAGGATAACCTTTATTAGGGGTGTTTTGGGTGAAGTGCTTTCGAGAAGAAGAGTCCATCTGATCTATGTGAGATTAAGACTAGTACACCCCCAACTCCCTAGATTATTAGAAAGTCAACGCTTAACACATCTTCGAACTAGAAATATGGTTTTATCGAAAATAAGAAATATTTTTTCTTTTCAAAAAGAGGTTAAGACCCCTACCTCTGCATCAATCGATGCATACGGTCATTTTTATTTATTATTCAACAAAGGTCTAACAAGAACATATATAAAGCCATCCGAAGCCACCACTCACACCTAACAAACTCGATAATATGGAGTAATCTCATTCCCCATATCTAAAACCAATATCATCGCCGATCCATCCACATAATGTATCGGCACCAATAGCCGGTGCAGCAGACCTAAAGCGTACACCACATACACACGTTTTAGAAGCCGTCATCATCATCGACCGCTAACCCATCTTAAGAAGAGAGATCCGCACCATCCGTGCCAGTCCGTCCATCCGTCGACGCCACCACGACGCCCAATGGCGTCACCGCCCTGCGCTCGTCCATCCAGACGCGAAGATTCTGGAGGATCTGTCGTGCATAGCACCTGCCGACCAGGCATGACACAGCGTAGTGTTGGAAATATGCCCTAGAGGCAATAATAAATTGATTATTATTATATTTCCTTGTTCATGATAATCGTTTATTATCCATGCTAGAATTGTATTGATAGGAAACTCAGATACATGTGTGGATACATAGACAACACCATGTCCCTAGTAAGCCTCTAGTTGACTAGCTCGTTAATCAATAGATGGTTACGGTTTCCTGACCATGGACATTGGATGTCGTTGATAACGGGATCACATCATTAGGAGAATGATGTGATGGACAAGACCCAATCCTAAGCCTAGCACAAGATCATGTAGTTCGTATGCTAAAGCTTTTCTAATGTCAAGTATCATTTCCTTAGACCATGAGATTGTGCAACTCCCGGATACCGTAGGAGTGCTTTGGGTGTGCCAAACGTCACAACGCAACTGGGTGGCTATAAAGGTACACTACGGGTATCTCTGAAAGTGTCTGTTGGGTTGGCACGAATCGAGATTGGGATTTTGTCACTCCGTGTAAACGGAGAGGTATCTCTGGGCCCACTCGGTAGGACATCATCATAATGTGCACAATGTGACCAAGGGGTTGATCACGGGATGATGTGTTACGGAACGAGTAAAGAGACTTGCCGGTAACGAGATTGAACAAGGTATCGGTATACCGACGATCGAATCTCGGGCAAGTACCATACCGCTAGACAAAGGGAATTGTATACGGGATTGATTGAGTCCTTGACATCGTGGTTCATCCGATGAGATCATCGTGGAACATGTGGGAGCCAACATGGGTATCCAGATCCCGCTGTTGGTTATTGACCGGAGAACATCTCGGTCATGACTACATGTCTCCCGAACCCGTAGGGTCTACACACTTAAGATTCGATGACGCTAGGGTTATAAAGGAAGCTTGTATGTGGTTACCGAATGTTGTTCGGAGTCCCGGATGAGATCCCGGACGTCACGAGGAGTTCCGGAATGGTCCGGAGGTAAAGATTTATATATAGGAAGTCCTGTTTCGGCCATCGGGACAAGTTTCGGGGTCATCGGTATTGTACCGGGACCACCGGAAGGGTCCCGAGGGCCCACCGGGTGGGGCCACCTGCCCCGGGGGGCCACATGGGCTGTAGGGGGTGCGCCTTGGCCTACATGGGCCAAGGGCACCAGCCCCTAGAGGCCCATGCGCCAAGATATAGGAAAAAGGGGAGAGTCCTAAAGGGGGAAGGCACCTCCGAGGTGCCTTGGGGAGGATGGACTCCTCCCCCCTCTTAGCCGCACCCCTTTCTTGGAGGAAGGGGCAAGGCTGCGCCTCCCCCCTCTCCCCTGCCCCTATATATAGTGGAGGGGAGGGAGGGCATCCATACCTGAGCCCTTGGCGCCTCCCTCCCTCCCGTGACACCTCCTCCTCTCCCGTAGGTGCTTGGCGAAGCCCTGCAGGATTGCCACGCTCCTCCATCACCACCACGCCGTTGTGCTGCTGCTGGATGGAGTCTTCCTCAACCTCTTCCTCTCTCCTTGCTGGATCAAGGCGTGGGAGACATCGTCGAGCTGTACGTGTGTTGAACGCGGAGGTGCCGTCCGTTCGGCACTAGGATCATCGGTGATCTGAATCACGACGAGTACGACTCCATCAACCCCGTTCACTTGAACGCTTCCGCTTAGCGATCTACAAGGGTATGTAGATGCACTCTCCTTCCCTCGTTGCTAGTCTCTCCATAGATAGATCTTGGTGACACGTAGGAAAATTTTGAATTTCTGCTACGTTCCCCAACAGTGGCATCATGAGCTAGGTCTATTGCGTAGATTCTTTGCACGAGTAGAACACAAAGTAGTTGTGGGCGTCGATATTGTTCAATATGCTTGCCGTTACTAGTCTTATCTTGATTCGGCGGCATCGTGGGATGAAGCGGCCCGGACCAACCTTACACGTACGCTTACGTGAGACCGGTTCCACCGACAAACATGCACTAGTTGCATATGGTGGCTGGCGGGTGTCTGTCTCTCCCACTTTAGTCGGATCGGATTCGATGAAAAGGGTCCTTATGAAGGGTAAATAGCAATTGGCATATCACGTTGTGGTTCATGCGTAGGTAAGAAACGTTCTTGCTAGAAACCCATAGCAGCCACGTAAAACATGCAAACAACAATTAGAGGACGTCTAACTTGTTTTTGCAGGGTATGCTATGTGATGTGATATGGCCAAGAAGAATGTGATGAATGATATGTGATGTATGAGATTGATCATGTTCTTGTAATAGGATTCACGACTTGCATGTCGATGAGTATGACAACCGGCAGGAGCCATAGGAGTTGTCTTTATTTATTTGTGACCTGCGTGTCAACTTAAACGTCATGTAATTACTTTACTTTATTGCTAACCGTTAGCCATAGTAGTAGAAGTAATAGTTGGCGAGGCAACTTCATGAAGACACGATGATGGAGATCATGGTGTCATGCCGGTGACGATGATGATCATGGAGCCCCGAAGATGGAGATCAAAAGGAGCAAAGTGATGATGGCCATATCATGTCACTATTTGATTGCATGTGATGTTTATCATGTTTATACATCTTATTTGCTTAGAATGACGGTAGTAAATAAGATGATCCCTTACAACAATTTCAAGAAGTGTTCTCCCCTAACTGTGCACCGTTGCGACAGTTCGTGTTTCGAAGCACCACGTGATGATCGGGTGTTAGATTCTAACGTTCACATACAACGGGTGTAAGACAGATTTACACACGCGAAACACTTAGGGTTAACTTGACGAGCCTAGCATGTACAGACATGGCCTCGGAACACGGAGACCGAAAGGTCGAACATGAGTCGTATAGAAGATACGATCAACATGAAGATGTTCACCGATGATGACTAGTCCGCCTCACGTGATGATCGGACACGGCCTAGTTTGACTCGGATCATGTAATCACTTAGATGACTAGAGGGATGTCTATCTGAGTGGGAGTTCATAAGATGAACTTAATTATCCTGAACATAGTCAAAAGGTTTTTGCAAATTATGTCGTAGCTCACGCTATAGTTCTACTGTTTAGATATGTTCCTAGAGAAAAATTAGTTGAAAGTTGATAGTAGCAATATGCGGACTAGGTCCGTAAACTGAGGATTGTCCTCATTGCTTCATAGAAGGCTTATGTCCTTAATGCACCGCTCAGTGTGCTGAACCTCGAACGTTGTCTGTGGTTGTTGCAAACATCTGACATACACGTTTTGATAACTACGTGATAGTTCAGTTAAACGGTTTAGAGTTGAGGCACCAAAGACGTTTTTGAAACATCGCGAAACATATGAGTTGTTTTGAGGGCTGAAATTGGGATTTCAGGCTCGTGCCCATGTCAAGAGGTATAAGACCTCCGATGACTTTCTTAACCTGCAAACTAAGGAGAAAAGCTCAATTGTTGAGCTTGTGCTCAGATTGTCTGAGTACAACAATCATTTGAATCGAGTGGGAGTTGATCTTCCAGATAAGACAGTGATGGTTCTCCAAAGTCATTGCCACCAAGCTGTTAGAGCTTCTGATGAACTATAACATATCAGGGATAGATATGATGATCCTTGAGGTATTCGCGATGTTTGACACCGCGAAAGTAGAAATCAAGAAGGAGCATCAATTGTTGATGGTTGGTGAAACCACTAGTTTCAAGAAGGGCAAGGGCAAGAAGGGATACTTCATGAAACGGCAAATCAGCTGCTGCTCTAGTGAAGAAACCCAAGGTAAAACCCAAACCCGAGACTAAGTGCTTCTGTAATAAGGGGAACAACCACTAGAGCAGAATTACCCTAGATACTTGGTAGATAAGAAGGCTGGCAAGGTCGATAGAAGTATATTGGATATACATTGTGTTAATGTGTACTTTGCTAGTACTCCTAGTAGCACCAGGGTATTAGATACCGGTTCGGTTGCTAAGTGTTAGTAACTCGAAACAAAAGGCTACGGAATAAACGGAGACTAGCTAAAGGTGAGCTGACGATATGTGTTGGAAGTTTTTCCAAGCTTGATATGATCAAGCATCGCACGCTCCCTCTACCAAAGAGATTGGTGTTAAACCTAAATAATTGTTATTTGATGTTTGCGTTGAGCATAGACATGATTGGATTACGTCTATCGCAATACGGTTATTCATTTAAAGAGAATAATGGTTACTCTGTTTATTTGAATAATACCTTCAATGGTCTTACACCTAAAATGAATGGTTTATTAAATCTCGATCGTAGTGATACACATGTTCATGCCAAAAGATAGTAATGATAGTACCACCTACTTGTGGCACTGCCACGTAAGTCATATCGGTATAAAACGCATGAAGAAGCTCCATATTGATGGATCTTTGGGCTCACTCGTTTTTGAAAAGTTTGAGACATGCGAACCATGTCTATTGGTGTATATGCATGAAGAAACTCCATGCAAATGGACCGTTTTGACTCACTTGATTTTGAATCACTTGGGACATGCAAATCATACCACATGGGCAAGATGACTGAAAAGCCTCGTTTTCAGTAAGATGGAACAAGATAGCAACTTGTTGGAAGTAACACATTTTGATGTGTGCAGTCCAATGAGTGCTGAGGCATGCAGTGAATATCGTTATGCTCTTACTTCACAGATGATTCGAGTAGATGTTGAGTATATTTACTTGATGAATCACGAGTCTGAATTATTGAAAGGTTCAAGTAATTTCAGTGTGAAGTTGAAAGATCGTCGTGACAAGAGGATAAAAGATCTATGATATGATCATAGAGATGAATATCTGAATCACGAGTTTGGCACAGAATTAAGACATTGTGGAAATTGTTTCACAACTGATACAGCCTGGAACACCATAGTGTGATGGTGTGTCCAAACGTCATAGTTGCACCCTATTGGATATGGTGCATACCATGATGTCTCTTATCGAGTTACCACTATCGTTCATGGGTTAGGCATTAGAGACAACCACATTCACTTTAAATAGGGCACCACATAATTCCGTTGAGATGACACCGTATGAATTATGGTTTAGAGAAACCTAAGTTGTCGTTTCTTAAATGTTTGGGGCTGCGACGCTTATGTGAAAAAGCTTCAGGCTGATAAGCTCGAACCCAAAGCGGATAAATGCATCTTCATAGGACACCCAAAACAGTTGGGTATACCTCCTGTCTCAGATCCGAAAGCAATAAGGGATTGTTTCTAGAATCGGGTCCTTTTTCGAGGAAAGGTTTCTCTCGAAAAGTTGAGTGGGAGGATGGTGGAGACTTGATAAGGTTATTGAACCGTCACTTCAACAAGTGTGTAGCAGGGCACAGGAAGTTGTTCCTGTGGCACGTACACCAATTGAAGTGGAAGCTTATGATAGTGATCATGAAACTTCAGGTCAAGTCACTACCAAATCTCGTGGGATGACAAGGATGCGTACTACTTCAAAGTGGTACGTAATCCTGTCTTGGAAGTCATGTTGCTAGACAACAATGAACCTACGAGCTATGGAGAAGCGGTGGTGGGCCAGGATTCCGATAAATGGCTCGAGGCCATAAAATCCGAGAGAGGATCCATGTATGAAAACAAAGTGTAGACTTTGGCAGAACGACTCGATGGTCGTAAGGCTGTTGAGTATAGATGGATTTTAAAAGGAAGACGGACAATGATGGTAAATGTCACCATTGAGAAAGCTTGACTTGTCGTTAAGATGTTTTTCGACAAGTTCAAGGAGTTGACTACAATGAGACTTTCTCACTCGTAGCGATGCTAAGAGTCTGTTGGAATTATATTAGCAATTACTGCATTATTTATGAAATCTTGCAGATAGGATGTCAAAACATTGTTATTGTTTCCTCGACGATTTTTGAGGAAAGATTGTATGTGATACAACCGGAAGGTTTTGTCCATCCTGAAATATGCTAATAAGTATGCAAAGCTCCAGCAATCCTTCTGAGGACTGGAGTGAACATCTCGGAGTTGGAATGTATGCTTTGATGATGATCAAAGATTTTGGGTGTATACAAAGTTTATGAGAAACTTGTATTTCCAAAGAAGTGAGTGGGAGCACTATAGAATTTCTGATAAGTATATGTTGACATATTGTTGATCAGAAATGATGTAGAATTTCTAGAAAGCATATAGGGTTATTTGGAAAATATTTTTCAATGGAAAACCTGGATTAAGCTACTTGAACATTGAGCATCAAGATCTATAAGGATAGATCAAAACGCTTAATAGTACTTTCAAATGAGCACATACCTTGACGTGATCTTGAAGGTGTTCAAGATGGATCAGTCAAAGAAGGAGTTCTTGCCTGAGTTGTAAGGTATGAAGTTAAGACTTAAAGCTCGACCATGGCAGAATAGAGAGAAAGGAAAGAAGGTCGTCCCCTATGCTTAAGACATAGGCTCTACAGTATGCTATGCTGTGTACCGCACCTGAAGTGTGCTTTACCATGAGTCAGTCAAGGGGTACAAGAGTGATCCAAGAATGGATCACAGGACAGCGGTCAAAGTTATCCTTAGTAACTAGTGGACTAGGAATTTTCTCAATTATGGAGGTGGTAAAAGAGTTCGTCGTAAAGGGTTACGTCGATGCAAGCTTAACACCTATCCGGATAGCTCTGAGTAGAGATACCGGATACGTATAATGGAGCAACAATTTAGAATAGCTCCAAGTAGAACAGTTATTTGGAATAGCTCCAAATAGAACGTGGTAGCTGCATCTAGGAGATGACATAGAGATTTGTAAAGCACACACGGATCTGAAAGGTTCAGACCCGTTGACTATAACCTCTCTCACAAGCATAACATGATCAAACCCAGAACTCATCGAGTGTTAATCACATGGTAAATGTGAACTAGATTATTGACTCTAGTAAACTCTTTGGGTGTTAGTCACATGGGGATGTGACCTTGAGTGTTAATCACATATTGATGTGAACTAGATTATTGACTCTAGTGCAAGTGGGAGACTGTTGGAAATATGCCCTAGAGGCAATAATAAATTGATTATTATTATATTTCCTTGTTCATGATAATCGTTTATTATCCATGCTAGAATTGTATTGATAGGAAACTCAGATACATGTGTGGATACATAGACAACACCATGTCCCTAGTAAGCCTCTAGTTGACTAGCTCATTAATCAATAGATGGTTACGGTTTCCTGACCATGGACATTGGATGTCGTTGATAACGGGATCACATCATTAGGAGAATGATGTGATGGACAAGACCCAATCCTAAGCCTAGCACAAGATCATGTAGTTCGTATGCTAAAGCTTTTCTAATGTCAAGTATCATTTCCTTAGACCATGAGATTGTGCAACTTCCGGATACCGTAGGAGTGCTTTGGGTGTGCCAAACGTCACAACGTAACTGGGTGGCTATAAAGGTACACTACGGGTATCTCTGAAAGTGTCTGTTGGGTTGGCATGAATCGAGATTGGGATTTTGTCACTCCGTGTAAACGGAGAGGTATCTCTGGGCCCACTCGGTAGGACATCATCATAATGTGCACAATGTGACCAAGGGGTTGATCACGGGATGATGTGTTACGGAACGAGTAAAGAGACTTGCCGGTAACGAGATTGAACAAGGTATCGGTATACCGACGATCGAATCTCGGGCAAGTACCATACCGCTAGACAAAGGGAATTGTATACGGGATTGATTGAGTCCTTGACATCGTGGTTCATCCGATGAGATCATCGTGGAACATGTGGGAGCCAACATGGGTATCCAGATCCCGCTGTTAGTTATTGACCGGAGAACATCTCGGTCATGACTACATGTCTCCCGAACCCGTAGGGTCTACACACTTAAGGTTCGATGACGCTAGGGTTATAAAGGAAGTTTGTATGTGGTTACCGAATGTTGTTCGGAGTCCCGGATGAGATCCCGGACGTCACGAGGAGTTCCGGAATGGTCCGGAGGTAAAGATTTATATATAGGAAGTCCTGTTTCGGCCATCGGGACAAGTTTCGGGGTCATCGGTATTGTACCGGGACCACCGGAAGGGTCCCGGGGGCCCACCGGGTGGGGCCACCTGCCCCGGGGGGCCACATGGGCTGTAGGGGGTGCGCCTTGGCCTACATGGGCCAAGGGCACCAGCCCCTAGAGGCCCATGCGCCAAGATATAGGAAAAAGGGGAGAGTCCTAAAGGGGGAAGGCACCTCCGAGGTGCCTTGGGGAGGATGGACTCCTCCCCCCCTCTTAGACGCACCCTTTCCTTGGAGGAAGGGGCAAGGCTGCGCCTTCCCCCTCTCCCCTGCCCCTATATATAGTGGAGGGGAGGGAGGGCATCCATACCTGAGCCCTTGGCGCCTCCCTCCCTCCCGTGACACCTCCTCCTCTCCCGTAGGTGCTTGGCGAAGCCCTGCAGGATTGCCACGCTCCTCCATCACCACCACGCCGTTGTGCTGCTGCTGGATGGAGTCTTCCTCAACCTCTCCCTCTCTCCTTGCTGGATCAAGGCGTGGGAGACATCGTCGAGCTGTACGTGTGTTGAACGCGGAGGTGCCGTCCGTTCGGCACTAGGATCATCGGTGATCTGAATCACGACGAGTACGACTCCATCAACCCCGTTCACTTGAACGCTTCCGCTTAGCGATCTACAAGGGTATGTAGATGCACTCTCCTTCCCCTCGTTGCTAGTCTCTCCATAGATAGATCTTGGTGACACGTAGGAAAATTTTGAATTTCTGCTACGTTCCCCAACACGTAGCACCTACCGGCCAGACATGACTTGACATCTCCACCGAAGCTCCGTGCAAGACGAAGCCGCTCCACCTCCTGCCTCTATCTTCCAGTGCCACTCCACATACGATGCTCCCAAGAGAGAAACGACACTGCAGTACCGCCATCATCCGATCTGGAAGAGCAGATCCTAGGGTTTCCCCTGGAGCAGCCCGAGTGGGTCGATAGAAGTTACACGACGATGCCTTCATCAAGGTAATGATGCAGAACACCGCCATTGCCTGCCATTGGCTTGGTTTTCACTGGCAAATCTGTCTTCCCGACTCACATCCAAGACTAGATGACGGATCTTGAGATCTGACCATCCAGCCTCAGGCCGACCACCTCCGACGGAGGAGATGGCCACCACCGCCGGTTGCACCGCCCAGATCAGATCTGGCCAGAGGTGCCACCGAACACTCCACCAGGCCCTCCACACCGCCGCCGCCAATCCGACGCCCTATGGCGCGCCGCAGCCGACCGCAGCCACTGCCCTTCCTGGTACAGTGTCGTGCCGCACATGCAGCTGCAGCCGCCGAGGCTGTGCCGCAGTCATCACCACCGCGCCACATAGATTGGATCGGCCGCGCCACCACGGGTTTAGGGGCTTCGCCACCACGGGTTTAGGGGCCTCGCCACCACAAGCTAAACCATTATAGGTTCACACTAGCTAATAGTTTAGCTTGCATGTCTCGTCCTAGCATACACCGTTATTGTAGAAAGTTGGCAAACAAACGTACGGAACGGGCTAGACCTGCCTGAAGGATCATGGCCAAACACATAAAATTTCATCATCTAAGCTCTCTCTGTAAAACATTTATGCCT
>NC_041385.1:853211523-853221513 GCF_002162155.2 Triticum dicoccoides | reverse complement strand
GCACAACCTCCCAACCATCCACGAAGCTCAGCCATCCTAGTGAGAGACATGTAACTGACTCGTCACACACTCAAAAGCCTCGACAAAAAAAATACGAAAAAGTTGTGATCCCATTGAAAAGGAGATGTTGTTGCAGTTGCAGAAAGCCTAGCGGGAGACATACAACTATAGTTCGAGAACAACTCATGCATTTTGCAAGCCTCTTGGAAGGCACAAAACTACCGCACCCCCTCCCCCATCCCGCCCAACGAGAACACCACTAAAAAGATGAGGTCACATAGAAAGACATGTTGTTGCGATTGAGAAAAAACACTTGCAGTTGCATGCCTGGCGGAAGACATGCAATTGCCACTGAACACACCCCCTAGGCTTGGCAAAAAACAACTTTAAAAGTTATAGGTCCATTTAAAGACATGCAATTGCCTTTGACAATAACACACTTGTAGTTGCATGCCCTGTGGTGGACATGCAACTAACCCCTCTCCCCCCCCACAACACACACCGCACCGACAAAAACAAACTAAAAGGTGCGAAGTCCATTGAAGACATGCAATTGCAGTTCAAAACAACACTTGCAGTTGCATGCCCTAGTGGAGGACATGCAGCTGATCCCCTTCACAGCCTCGACAAAAACGAACTAAAAGTTGCGGAGTCCATTGAAGACATGCAGTTTCAATCGAGAAACAACACTTGCAATTGTATGCCCAGTGGAGGACATGCAACTGACCCCCTTGCCACCCCGATGAAAACAACACTAAAAGTTGCGGAGTCCATTGAATACATGCAGTTGCAATTAAGCGCACAACATTTGTAGTTGCATGCCTAGTGGAGGACATGCAACTGACACCCCCTAGTTGCCTTGGCAAAAACAAACTAAAAGTTGCATAGTCCATCGAAGACAGTTCAAAAAAACAACACTTGCAGTTGCATGCCTACCAAAGACATCTAGTTGCAACTAACACCCCACGCTACCCCTGCAAAAACAAACTAAAAGTTCTGCGAAGTCCATTGAAGATATGAAGTTGCGGTTTGAGAAACAACACTTTGCAGTTCCCCACCCACCCACCCACGCCGCCCCCGAAAAAACTAAAAGTTATGGAGTCCATTGGTGACATGTAGTTGCGAGTATCGTAGAGAAACTTCCAATTGCGTCCGGCCTTTAAAAATGTGCAATTGCAATTGCCCCTTGAAAAGTTGCATTTGTGAGTTGTGACTACCTTAGAGAAAACATGCAGTTGTGATACCCTTTAAAACCTTGCAGTTGCAAATGGCCTTGGAAAACATGCAGTTGCAAGTCCATCTTGTGTTCTTGTGCGCGGTACAGGGCTAACTTTTTTTTGTAGTACTACTGCTTGACAGTACAACTCAATCGCTCGTGTGCAGTAGTACAACATCAGCTAGTCATTGTCAACGCTACTCTAAGTTTATTCATATGTTTGATTGACACTTTTTTTATGTCTCAATCAATCCTTAAGAAAATGCAACTCCAGTTTATTCAGTTTAGTGAAGACCGTAAGTTGCGTTTGTAGCAAACGAACCAGACTTGAGAAAATCTCAGTCGACTATAGAAAGAGCGAAACTTGATGTCGAGACCAGAGAAAAGACATTCTCCCATGCATGTATCAGCCACTCACTCTCTTTGAGATTCGGATCCATGCATGCGTATTTTCATTGTACTGCTTAGTTAACCACAATTTATGACCCAGTCAATCAGTCACTTTTTCTCCATGCGCAGACAACTTTTTCCTCCCACCCCAGAAGTAAAGACCAGTAGTACTACACTCACTCATGCTTTTTCTTTCATATGATATGATTCTAAAATCTAAATCTATTTTATCTTTTGAACCGTTAGTTTGATTTATGATACATTTGCATATTTGTGTTCCCTTTGAAGAGAACTTTAAAATAAGATCACTGTTGAATATATTTTGACAAATTTATATTTTGAATCTAAAACATGGCCAGACCTTACAAACTGTAAATTTTTTTGCCAAGTTTCACCAAGTTTTCTATAGATCAATTTGATGTGCACAGAAACTCATTATGGTACATAGATCAGTTTTCTAAAGGTCTTGTTTAAGATATATCATCAGTATAAAAAGATTTGTCTAAATAGAATATAAAACAAACTTTTATTTCAGAAGATGTCAAGCATCTAAATAGTTTTTTTTTTTGCGCAGAATCATAGGGTTTATTACTCCAAAATTACAGGTTTACAATCCTCAGCTATAAGCACACTGTCACACGGTGGAGAGCATCTCAGCCAACATGTTGTGCTATCCCCACATCTACCATAATTCGCTAACGAATCTGCAACCCTGTTTTTCTCTCTATGAATTTTCACTGGAATAACTACCCTATCATTCATGTACCCCTTAACCGTTCTAACCAGATGGCCATGCATGGATCTATCCAACGAGTCATCCGACAGCGCCTTGAGTGCTAAACAGTTACATACAAGAGAAAATATATTTCTGTGATAGGGTTGCAAGGGGATAGGGGAGGCATCCAAAGGCCAGGACATTATTTATTAAAAAAATGGCGGACACACAAACTGACCATCTGAGAGAAATGAGACGTACAACAGGTGATTAGTACATTATGATATCTTTCCCACCATGCAGACAATGCACGGTGTATACCGTGCATGGTAGAAAATGCACTCTCGTCGAGACCATACGTGTAGCTGATTGATCGACCGAGCTCGCTTGGACTGCGTGCATGGATGTTTAGTGAGCTAGCAATTCTGTGGCATCTAGTACATTCTTGCATTCTTATGTTCTAAACTATGCAATTAAATTTTCTTTTTGAATTGTGCGTGAAATAATGTTGATGGATTTGCAAAATCTTGTCCCACCAAGTTTGCCGATACACACCAGGTTTATATAGGATGATACCCAAGGATGATTTTGGAAAAAGTTGCCCCTAAATTCACGATTTTTGCATGGGAGGCAACTAGCCGGCTAGAGTTAAAAAAACGAAAATGCTACATCTACGCACAACTACGTTCTCCTTTACTTCCTAATTTAATCTCTCAACCCCCTGATGTCAACTGGATGGGCCCCCGCCTCTACTTTAGCCCAACAAAAAAAATGCCACCTGGCCTATTACTTTAATTACGTACATAAGAACTTGTAACCCGCCCGTGCAAACAAACCCCTAGAGGCGATCTAGGGTTTCACCTATCCTCCGGCGGCGACGTCGGAGTCCACGTAAATCCTCCACGCCGGCCGGGTTTCTTCGGCGGCTGGGAGTCACCACAGCGGCGGCGCCCCTGGGAACCGCTTGCATGGTGAATTTACCGCAAACGAAGGCGTTGGGCGGAGAGGGGAGGGAGAAGGAAGAGACGAGGGTAGACTTTGATCTGGCGGGGAAACAGCAGGTAGGGGAAGGAGGTTTGGAGGAAGAAGAACCTAGGACGATGGAGGGAGGATCGGGTAGTGGAAGCAAGGAAGCGGATGTGGAAGGGGATGAAGACGAGGAGTGGGAATATTATGGACCGATGCTGGATCTGGAGGACAGATTTGCAGGGATGAAATTGCATGGAGAGGAGGAAGATGATCTCGATCTGTCAGGTGAAGTTGATGATCTGATAAAGGGCATGCGTTGGCTAGGGCTGTTCTGCGTGTATACCACGAAGCCCTTCAGCCATGCAGCGTTGTTGAAGCAGACGAGGAACGCGTGGGCGACTGCACAAGGGGTAACTTTCAACGTGAAGGGCCCAAATTTATTCTTGTTCCAGTGTCATTGCCTCGGAGACTGGAAACGGATCATGGATGGCGGACCGTGGATCTTTCGTTATGCGCCTGTTATCATCCAGGAGTATGATGGGTTCACCGATGTTTCAGAGTACAAGTTGAACAAGGTCCCTCTGTGGGCTAGAATCAAGGGGCTGCCGGATGGTTTGACAGCGAAGAAGGAACTGGCGAAGAAGATCGCAGCCAAGGTTGGTGAACTGCCTTTCACGTTCATTGTCAATGAAGGAAAGATCAATCCAGCAAATGCCGTGTGAGTTAGAGTTTTTGTGGATGTAAGCACGCCTCTGGTGAGGCTTGTACCAATTACCCTCAGGGGGTTAAAAATATATCCTGTCTTTTATGATAGGCTGCAAGACTTTTGCTATTTCTGCGGCTTGATGGGCCATACAGTGGAGGAGTGTGGAGACGGCATACATGATCCTCGCACCTGTGAGTGGGGCGAGTGGCTTCTTTGGGGCTCGGAGCAACCGACTTTTGTGTCAGGAGGAGGAGGAAACATGGAGGGACGAGGTGGAGGAGGCAGGTCAGGAGGAAGAGGGGGAAGAGGTGGAAGGCAAGGGAGAGGAGGACGTGATGGTTTTAGAAGGGAGGGGGATATGCATACTACCAGCATGGACCATACTCAGCAAGATCCTTCCACTGATAATCCTAATGCGCGCAAAAGACTTGTCTTATCAGATGGGACGGTGAATATAAGGGTCCAAGTGCTCCCAAATTTGGCTGGCAGAGTCGCTGGTACCGTTCTTCTACTAGAAAACAATGGCGACGAACTAAATTCTGGGGCCTCCAGCACCCCTGGGAAAGCCCCGATAGTCAAGAGGAGAAGGCAAGATGGAGCTGTGAACGATGATGTCATGGTAACTAATGATCAGGCGGCCTCCGTTGGGGAGGACCGCCGGTCCCAATGAGGACGCTTTGTTGGAACTGTGACGGGATTGGCGACCCCGCGACAGTCAGAGAGCTCCGCGATTTAGTGGAGGCTTGTGCGCCGATGGTGCTTTGCATTGTGGAGACACAGCTTGCGACGTATAGGGTGGAAGGTATGGCGGGTAGCTTAGGTTTGTCGGGTCGTTTTGGAGTAGATAGTGCGGGAAGGAGTGGTGGCTTGTGCTTGTTTTGGAAGAGTGATGTTGATTTGGAAATAAAAACTTTTTCTCAATATCATATTGACTCGGTTGTGAAGGAACCGGGCAAAAACCCGTGGCGTTTGTCATGTTTTTATGGAGCAGCTAACAGGAGCCTGAGGTTCAGGACATGGGACACGATGAAATTCTTACGGGGCGAAAGTACACTACCGTGGCTTTGCATCGGTGATTTTAATGAGATATTGCGGCCAGAGGAGCAAATGGGTCCAAACGAGAGAGATAGTGCACAGATCGAAGGCTTCAGAGAAGTAGTAGATGTATGTGAGCTGGCTGATCTAGGGTACAAAGGCCAGGACTGGACTTTCGAGAAGAGAGTTGCTGGTGGAGAGTTTTGCAGGGTTCGGCTTGATCGAGCGCTAGCTACCGCTAGTTGGCCATACTTGTTTCCGTTCGCCTCAGTTGAACATCTCACGGCGGCAAAATCTGACCACAGCCCCATACTGTTGATGAATGAACTCGAGGCTAGTAACTTGAGGATTGCACTGAAGAAACCATTCAGATATGAGTGCTGCTGGGAAACGGATGACAAATTTGCTGCAACTTTGAAACATGCGTGGGAGCAGGATCTGCCTGCGACCAACCTGACAGAACTAGCAGCAAAATTAACCTCGGTTGGCTCTTCACTGAAGCATTGGAGACAAGCGAGCTTTGGGTCAGTAAGGCAAGAGCTACGGCGGCTGCGCCAACAACTAGCAGAACTGCGAGCTGATCCTTTGCGAACTGGACCAGGAGAAGAAGAAAAGATGATCCAAGACCGGATCGTCGAGATCTCATACAAGGAGGAAATAATGATGAGACAGAGGTCCCGTATAGACTGGCTCCGTGCAGGCGATAGTAATACCCAATATTTTTAGAAGAAGGCCAGTGCTAGGAGAGCTCGAAACAATATATCCCAGTTGGAGAAGCCGGACGGGACAGTCACATTGGATGCCGCTGAGATGGCAGAGATGACAAGCCAGTTCTATGAAAATCTGTACCGACCGGAGGGATGCATAGGGATGGAGGAGGTGTTGTCTCATATCCCGGTCAAGGTAGATGCAAATATGAACGGCAAGTTGAATGCACCTTATACTAATAAGGAGGTTAAGGAAGCTCTTTTTCAAATGTTCCCTACGAAAGCACCGAGGCCTGATGAGTTTCCCGCACATTTTTTCCAGCGACATTGGGATATTTGTGGTCAAGAGGTTACGGGTATGATTATAAGATTGCTCAATGGAGATGACTCACCGGAGGATATCAATCGCACGTTCATCGTTTTGATTCCCAAGATAGTTAGTCCAAAAATCCTCGGACAATTTCGGCCTATAAGTCTTTGCAACATGGTCTACAAGATAGCGTCAAAGGTCTTAGCCAATAGGTTGAAGATCATTCTCCCAGAGGTAATTTCCGAGGAGCAGTCGGCCTTTGTGCCTGGTCGCCTTATCACTGACAATTTCATAACAGCGTATGAATGCTTGCACTACATGAAGTCGAGGAGAGTTAAAAAGATCCGCTTTGTTTCCCTAAAACTAGACATGATGAAGCCTATGACCGTTTGGAGTGGCCTTACATAAAGGCGGTGATGCTAAAGTTGGGCATTAGCCCGCGTTTTACAGAGATGGTAATGCGATGTGTTTCATGAAGGAAATATGTCCTAGAGGCAATAATAAAGTTATTATTTATTTCCTTATATCATGATAAATGTTTATTATTCATGCTAGAATTGTATTAACCGGAAACATAATACATGTGTGAATACATAGACAAACATAGTGTCACTAGTATGCCTCTACTTGACTAGTTCGTTGAATCAAAGATGGTTAAGTTTCCTAGCCATGGACAAAAGAGTTGTCATTTGATTAACGGGATCTCATCATTAGGAGAATGATGTGATTGACATGACCCATTCCGTTAGCCTAGCACTTGATCGTTTAGTATATTGCTATTGCTTTCTTCATGACTTATACATGTTCCTGTAACTATGAGAATTATGCAACTCCCGTTTACCGGAGGAACACTTTGGGTACTACCAAACGTCACAACGTAACTGGGTGATTATAAAGGAGTACTACAGGTGTCTCCGAAGGTACATGTTGAGTTGGCGTATTTCGAGATTAGGTTTTGTCACTCCGATTATCGGAGAGGTATCTCTGGGCCCTCTCGGTAATGCACATCACTATAAGCCTTGCAAGCAATGTGACCAATGGGTTGGTTACGGGATGATGCATTACGTAACGAGTAAAGAGACTTGCCGGTAACGAGATTGAACTAGGTATTGGATACCGACGATCAAATCTCGGGCAAGTAACATACCGATGACAAAGGGAACAACGTATGTTGTTATGCGGTTTGACCGATAAAAATCTTCGTAGAATATGTAGGAACCAATATGGGCATCCAGGTCCCGCTATTGGTTATTGACCGAGAATGGTTCTAGGTCATGTCTACATAGTTCTCGAACCCGTAGGGTCCGCACGCTTAACGTTACGATGACAGTTTTATTATGAGTTTATAAGTTTTGATGTACCGAAGTTTGTTCGGAGTTCCGGATGTGATCACGGACATGACGAGGAGTCTCGAAATGGTTGAGACGTAAAGATCGATATATTGGACGACTATATTCGGAGTTCGGAAAGGTTCCGAGTGATTCGGGTATTTTTCGGAGTACCGGAGAGTTACGAGAATTCGCTGGGGAGAAGTATTGGGCCTTATTGGGCCATACGGGAAAGAGAGAGGGGCTGCCTAGGGCAGGCCGCGCGCCCCCCCATGGCCTAGTCCGAATTGGACTAGGGGAAGGGGCCGCACCCCCTCCTTCCTTCCCTTCTCTCTTTCCTTCCCTTCTCTCCTACTCCTACTACATGGAAGGTCTCCTAGTTGGACTAGGACCACTTGATAGAGGCGAGGGTCCCGATCTTTCGATGAGATGATAACTATCGATTTGGTGGAGACGACTTTGACAATCCGACTACAAACGTGCACGACGTTGCGCCTTAGCAATCGCTAAACCAATCTCCTGAGGTTACTGACGATGCTGGAAGCACGGTCAGCCTAACCACGAAGGTCTATTCCTGCAAGCAATCGAAGAACGAGCAAGAATATGATAAAGCAATCTGAATATTGCAAATATATATGAAGTATTCATAATGGTGGGGATCCGGAAGCGGTCTTGGTCTGGTCGTTGGACACAAACGAAGTACACGAAGTTGCAATGGCTAACTTTTAACTAAAAAAATCCCCAGGAAAAGCTACTAGATGGATCTACTTATATAGGAGCAAGGGGTGGCGGCCAAGGAGGTGGGAGGACGTCCCAAGGCAGCCTAAAACTAAATCTAGGTCGTACAAGGCCAATGGGCCCAAGTGGAGGGGTGGGAGTAGGACTCCTCCCTGGCGCGCCCTCCCTTGGCCGGCCGCCTCCTCCCCCTTGCTCCTTTATATACGGGGGCAGGGGGGCACCCCAAGACACACAAGTTGATCTACGGATCGTTCCTTAGCCATGTGCGATGCCCCCTTCCACCATATTCCACCTCGGTCATATCGTCGCAAAGCTTAGGCGAAGCCCTGCACCGGTAGAACATCAACATCGTCACCACGCCGTCGTGCTGACGGAACTCATCTCCGGAGCTTTGCTGGATCGGAGGCCGGAGATCGTCATCGAGATGAACGTGTGCTGAACTCGGAGGCCCCGTACGTTCGGTGCTTGGATCGGTCGGATCGTGAAGACGTACGACTACATCAACCACGTTGTGATAACGCTTCCACTTACGGTCTACGAGGGTACGTTGACGAACACTCTCCCCTCTCGTTGCTATGCCATCACCATGATCTTGCGTGTGCGTAGGAAATTTTTTGAAATTACTACGTTCCCCAACATTTCATCTGTCACTTTCTCAGTTTTATTTAATGGGGGTAGCCTACAAGATTTCAGGCCAACAAGGGGAATGAGACAGGGGGATCCCATCTCCCCGTATTTATTCTTACTTGTAGCTGAAGGCCTATCATGCCTACTAAAGGCTCAGGTTGGTGGTATTCGAGGTTTGTCGGTGGCAGAATCAGCTCCGATAGTTAATCATTTTCTCTATGTAGACGACAACCTTTTGTTTTTTGAAGCTAACAGTGAGAGCGCTATGCGTGTGCGAGACATCTTGAGAAGGTACTGTGATGCGTCGGGGCAATGTGTCAATACAGAAAAATCCTCGATTTATTTCAGCAAGTGTGTACCAGATTCAATGCGTGATGAAATCAAGAATGCTTTGGATGTACACACCGAATCATTGTCAGAAAAATACTTGGGACTGCCTACAGATGTAGGTAGGAAGAAGGAAGAGAGTTTCAGATACCTGAAGGACAGGATATGGAAACACATTCAAGGGTGGATGGAAAATGCTTGTCAGCAGGGGGAAAGAGGTTTTGATCAAGTCAGTAGCACAATCTATTCCGACATATTCAATGTCATGTTTTAAGCTTTGCCGAGGACTAACTGAACACATAAACAGCCTGCTGAGGAAATTCTGGTGGGGAAGCCAGCAAGGTCAGAGAAAAATGACCTGGGTCTCGTGGAAAACAATGTTTAAACCAAAGAATATGGGGGGGGGGATTCGTTTTCGGGATATCGAGTTATTTAACCTGGCTTTGCTAGTGTTGGAGAATGTTGCAGAAAATAAAAATTTTCTATGCTTTACCAAGATCAATCTAGGGAGTCATCTAGCAACGAGAGAGAGAGGAGTGCATCTACATACCCTTGTAGATCGTGAGCGGAAGCGTTCAAGAGAACGGGGTTGAGGGAGTCGTACTCGTCGTGATCCAAATCACCGAAGATCCTAGTGCCGAACGGACAGCACCTCCGCGTTCAACACACGTACGGTTGGGGAAGACATCTCCTCCTTCTTGATCCAGCAAGGGGGAGGGAGAGGTTGATGGAGATCCAGCAGCACGACAGCGTGGTGGTGGAAGTAGCGGCGATCTCGGCAGGGCTTCGCCAAGCTCAGCGAGAGGGAGAGGTGTTACGAGGCAAGAGGGAGGCGCCAGGAGCAGGGGTGCGCAGCCCTCCCTCCCCCCTCTTTAAATAGGGGCCCTGGGGGGGGGGCGCCAGCCCCCTAGAGATTGAATCT
>NC_041385.1:853204866-853211123 GCF_002162155.2 Triticum dicoccoides | reverse complement strand
AAGTGGGGCGCCCCCACCCCTAGGGTTTCCAACCCTAGGCGCAGGGGGAGGCCCAAGGGGGGCGCACCAGCCCACCTGGGGCTGGTTTCCCCCCACTTCAGCCCATGGGGCCCTCCGGGATAGGTGGCCCCACCCGATGGACCCCCGGGACCCTTTCGGTGGTCCCGGTACAATACAGGTGACCCCCGAAACTTTCCGGGTGACAGAAACTGGACTTCATATATACAATTCTTCACCTCCGGACCATTCCGGAACTCCTCGTGATGTTTGGGATCTCATCCGGGACTCCGAACAACTTTCGGGTTACCGCATACTAATATCTCTACAACCCTAGCGTCACCGAACCTTAACTATAGTCAGGAAACCATGACTATCTGTTGATCAACGAGCTAGTCAACTAGAGGCTCACTAGGGACATGTTATGGTCTACATATTCACACATGCATTATGATTTCCGGATAACACAATTATAGCATGAATAATAGACAATTATCATGAGCAAGGAAATATAATAATAATCATTTTATTATTACCTCTAGGGCATATTTCCAACATTCTCCCACTTGCACTAGAGTCAATAATCTAGTTACATTGTGATGAATCGAACACCCATAGAGTTCTGGTGTTGATCATGTTTTGCTCGCGGAAGAGGTTTAGTCAACGGATCTGTGACATTCAGATCCGTATGCACTTTGCAAATATCTATGTCTCCATCTTGAACATTTTCACGAATGGAGTTGAAGCGACGCTTGATGTGCCTGGTCTTCTTGTGAAACCTGGGCTCCTTGGCAAGGGCAATAGCTCCAGTGTTGTAACAGAAGAGAGTGATCGGCCCCGACGCATTGGGTATGACTCCTAGGTCGGAGATGAACTCCTTCATCCAGATTGCTTCATGCGCTGCCTCCGAGGCTGCCATGTACTCCGCTTCACATGTAGATCCCGCCACGACGCTTTGCTTGCAACTGCACCAGCTTACTGCCCCTCCATTCAAAATATCCGGTTTGTGACTTAGAGTTATCCAGATCTGTGTCGAAGCTAACGTCGACGTAACCCTTTACGACGAGCTCTTCATCACCTCCATAAACAAGAAACATATCTTTAGTCCTTTTCAGGTACTTCAGGATATTCTTGACCGCTGTCCAGTGTTCCATGCCGGGATTACTTTGGTACCTTCCTACCAAACTTACGGCAAGATTTACATCAGGTCTGGTACACAGCATGGCATACATAATAGACTCTATAGCTGAGGCATAGGGGATGACACTCATCTTTTCTCTATCTTCTGCCATGGTCGGGCATTGAGCTGAGCTCAATTTCACACCTTGCAACACAGGCAAGAACCCCTTCTTGGACTGATCCATATTGAACTTCTTCAATATCTTATCAAGGTATGTGCTCTGTGAAAGACCTATGAGGCGTCTTGATCTATCCCTATAGATCTTGATGCCTAATATGTAAGCAACTTCTCCAAGGTCCTTCATTGGAAAACACTTATTCAAGTAGGCCTTAATGCTGTCCAAAAGTTCTATATCATTTCCCATCAAAAGTATGTCATCTACATATAATATGAGAAATGCTACAGAGGTCCCACTCACTTTCTTGTAAACGCAGGCTTCTCCATAAGTCTGCATAAACACAAATGCTTTGATCATCTCATCAAAGCGAATGTTCCAACTCCGAGATGCTTGCACCAGCCCATAAATGGATCGTTGGAGTTTGCATACCTTGTTAGCTTTCTCAGGATCGACAAAATCTTCCGGCTGCATCATATACAGTTCTTCCTTAAGGTAGCCGTTAAGGAATGCCGTTTTGACGTCTATCTGCCATATCTCATAATCATAGTATGCGACAATTGCTAACATGATTCGGATGGACTTCAGCTTCGCTACGGGAGAGAAAGTCTCATCATAGTCAACCCCTTGAACTTGTCGATAACCCTTAGCGACAAGTCGAGCTTTATAGATGGTAACATTACCATCCGCGTCCGTCTTCTTCTTAAAGATCCATTTGTTTTCTATCGCTCGCCGATCATCGGGCAAGTTTGTCAAAGTCCACACTTTGTTTTCATACGTGGATCCTATCTCGGATTGCATGGCTTCAAGCCATTTGTTGGAATCTGGGCCTACCATTGCTTCTTCATAGTTCAAAGATTCACCATTGTCTAACAACATGATTTCCAGGACAGGGTTTCCATACCACTCTGGTGTGGAACGTGTCCTCATGGACCTACGAAGTTTAGTAGTAACTTGATCCGAAGTACCTTGATCATCATCATTAATTTCCTCTCTAGTCGGTGCAGGAACCACAGGAACATCTTCCTGAGCTGTGCTACTCACCGGTTCAAGAGGTAGTACTTCATCAAGTTCCACTTTCCTCCCACTTACTTCTTTCGAGAGAAACTCTTTCTCTAGAAAGGACCCGTTCTTGGCAACAAAGATCTTGCCTTCGGATCTGAGGTAGAAGGTATACCCAATGGTTTCCTTAGGGTATCCTATGAAGACGCATTTTTCCGACTTGGGTTCGAGCTTTCCAGGTTGAAGTTTCTTGACATAAGCATCACATCCCCAAACTTTTAGAAACGACAGCTTAGGTTTCTTCCCAAACCATAATTCATACGGTGTCGTCTCAACAGATTTAGACGGTGCCCTATTTAAAGTGAATGTAGCTGTCTCTAGAGCGTATCCCCAAAATGATAGCGGTAAATCAGTGAGCGACATCATAAATCGCACCATATCCAATAGAGTGCGATTACGATGTTCGGACACACCGTTACGCTGAGGTGTTCCAGGCGGCGTGAGTTGTGAAACGATTCCACATTTCCTTAAGTGCGCACCAAATTCGTGACTTAAATATTCTCCCCCACGATCTGATCGTAAGAATTTTATCTTTCGGTCACGTTGATTCTCTACCTCATTCTGAAATTCCTTGAACTTTTCAAAGGTCTCATACTTGTGTTTCATCCAGTAGACATACCCATATCTACTGAAGTCATCAGTGAGAGTGAGAACATAACGATAGCCACCGCGAGCCTCAACGCTCATTGGACCGCACACATCAGTATGTATAATTTCCAATAAGTTGGTTGCTCGCTCCATTGTTCCGGAGAACGGAGTCTTGGTCATTTTACCCATGAGGCATGGTTCGCACGTGTCAAATGATTCGAAATCAAGAGACTCCAAAAGTCCATATGTATGGAGCTTCTTCATGCGTTTGACACCGATGTGACCAAGGCGGCAGTGCCACAGATATGTGGGACTATCATTATCAATCTTACATCTTTTGGTATTCACACTATGAATATGTGTAACATCACGTTCGAGATTCATTAAGAATAAACCATTGACCAGCGGGGCATGACCATAAAACATATCTCTCATATAAATAGAACAACCATTATTCTCGGATTTAAATGAGTAGCCATCTCATATTAAACGAGATTTAGATACAATGTTCATGCTCAAAGCTGGCACTAAATAATAATTATTGAGGTTTAAAACTAATCCCGTAGGTAAATGTAGAGGTAGCGTGCCGACGGCGATCACATCGACCTTGGAACCATTCCCGACGCGCATCGTCACCTCGTCCTTCGCCAGTCTCTGCTTATTCCGCAGCTCCTGTTTTGAGTTACAAATATGAGCAACCGCACCGATATCAAATACCCAGGAGCTACTACGAGTACTGGTAAGGTACACATCAATTACATGTATATCACATATACCTTTAGTGTTGTCGGCCTTCTTGTCCGCTAAGTATTTGGGGCAGTTCCGCTTCCAGTGTTCGCTTTCCTTGCAATAAAAGCACTCAGTCTCAGGTTTGGGTCCATTCTTTGGCTTCTTCCCGGCAACTGGCTTACCGGGCGCGGCAACTCCCTTGCTGTCCTTCTTGAAGTTCTTCTTACCCTTGCCTTTCTTGAACTTGGTGGTTTTATTGACCATCAACACTTAATGTTCCTTTTTGATTTTCACCTCCGCCGATTTCAGCATTGAAAATACTTCAGGAATAGTTTTCACCATCCCCTGCATATTGTAGTTCATCACAAAGCTCTTGTAGCTAGGTGGGAGCGACTGAAGAATTCTGTCAATGACCGCCTCGTCCGGGAGGTTAATGTCCAGCCAGGACAGGCGGTTGTGCAACCCAGACATTTTGAGTATGTGCTCATTGACAGAACTATTTTCCTCCATCTTACAACTGTAGAACTTGTCGGAGACTTCATATCTCTTGACCCGGGCATGAGCTTGGAAAACCATTTTCAGCTCTTCAAACATCTCATATGCTCCGTGTTGCTCAAAACGCTTTTGGAGCCCGGGTTCTAAGCTGTAAAGCATGCCACACTGAACAAGGGAGTAATCATCAGCACGTGACTGCCAAGCGTTCATAACGTCTTGGTTCTCTGGGATGGGTGCGTCACCTAGCGGTCCTTCTAGGACATATGCTTTCTTGGCAGCTATGAGGATGATCCTCAGGTTCCGTACCCAGTCCGTATAGTTGCTGCCATCATCTTTCAGCTTGGTTTTCTCTAGGAACGCGTTGAAGTTGAGGTTGACATGAGCGTTGGCCATTTGATCTACAAGACATTTTGCAAAGGTTTTTAGACTAAGTTCATGATAATTAAGTTCATCTAATCAAATTATTTTGATGAACTCCCACTCAGATTAGACATCCCTCTAGTCATCTAAGTGATACATGATTCGACTCAACTAGACCGTGTCCGATCATCACGTGAGACGGACTAGTCATCATCGGTGAACATCTCCATGTTGATCGTATCTTCCATACGACTCATGTTCGACCTTTCGGTCTCTTGTGTTCCGAGGCCATGTCTGTACATGCTAGGCTCGTCAAGTCAACCTAAGTGTTTTGCATGTGTAAATCTGTCTTACACCCATTGTATGTGGACGTTGGAATCTATCACACCCGGTCATCACGTGGTGCTTCGAAACAACGAACTTTCGCAACGATGCACAGTTAGGGGGAACACTTTCTTAAAATTATTATGAGGGATCATCTTATTTACTACCGTCGTTCTAAGCAAATAAGATGCAAAAACATGATAAACATCACATGCAATCAAATAGTGACATGATATGGCCAATATCATATTGCTCCTTTGATCTCCATCTTCGGGGCGCCATGATCATCTTCGTCACCGGCATGACATCATGATCTCCATCATCGTGTCTCCTTGAAGTTGTTCGCCAACTATTACTTCTACTACTATGGCTAACGGTTTAGCAATAAATAAAGTAATTACATGGCGTTATTTAGTGACATGCAGGTCATACAATAAATAAAGACAACTCCTATGGCTCCTGCCGGTTGTCATACTCATCGACATGCAAGTCGTGATTCCTATTACAAGAACATGATCAATCTCATACATCACATATAATTCATTCATCACATCCTTTTGGCCATATCACATCACAAGGCATATGCTGCAAAAACAAGTTAGACGTCCTCTAATTGTTGTTGCATGTTTTTACGTGGCTGCAATAGGGTTCTAGCAAGAACGTTTCTTACCTACGTCAAAATCACAACGTGATATGCCAATTTCTATTTACCCTTCATAAGGACCCTTTTCATCGAATCCGATCCGACTAAAGTGGGAGAGACAGACACCCGCTAGCCACCTTATGCAACTAGTGCATGTCAGTCGGTGGAACCTGTCTCATGTAAGCGTATGTGTAAGGTCGGTCCGGGCCGCTTCATCCCACGATGCCGCCGAAACAAGATAAGACTAGTAGTGGCAAGAAAATTGACAATATCTACGCCCACAACAAGATTGTGTTCTACTCGTGCATAGAAACTACACATAGACCTAGCTCATGATGCCACTGTCGGGGAATGTTGCAGAAAATAAATTTTTTCTACGCTTCACCAAGATCAATCTATGTAGTCATCTAGCAACGAGAGAGAGGAGTGCATCTACATACCCTTGTAGATGACGAGCGGAAGCGTTCAAGAGAACGGGGTTGAGGGAGTCGTACTCGTCGTGATCCAAATCACCGAAGATCCTAGTGCCGAACGGACAGCACCTCCGCGTTCAACACACGTACGGTTGGGGAAGACGTCTCCTCCTTCTTGATCCAGCAAGGGGGAGGGAGAGGTTGATGGAGATCCAGCAGCACGACGGCGTGGTGGTGGAAGTAGCGGCGATCTCGGCAGGGCTTCACCAAGCTCAGCGAGAGGGAGAGGTGTTACGAGGGGAGAGGGAGGCGCCAGGAGCAAGGGTGCGCAGCCCTCCTCCCTCCTCTTTA
>NC_041385.1:853181815-853204630 GCF_002162155.2 Triticum dicoccoides | reverse complement strand
AGGGGCCCTGGGGGGGGGGGGCGACCCCCTAGAGATTGAATCTCAAGGGGGGTGGCGGCCAAGGGGGGGGGGAACTTGCCCCCCAAGCCAAGTGGGGCGCCCCCCACCCCTAGGGCTTCCAACCCTAGGCGCAGGGGGAGGCCCAAGGGGAGCGCACCAGCCCACCAGGGGATGGTTCCCCTCCCACTTCAGCCCATGGGGCCCTCCGGGATAGGTGGCCCCACCCGGTGGACCCCCGGGACCCTTCCGGTGGTCCCGGTACAATACCGGTGACCCCCGAAACTTTCCCGGTTGCCGAAACTGGACTTCCTATATACAATTCTTCACCTCTGGACCATTCCGGAACTCCTTGTGATGTCCGGGATCTCATCCGGGACTCCGAACAACTTTCGGGTTACCACATACTAATATCACTACAACTCTAGCGTCACCGAACCTTAAGTGTGTAGACCCTACGGGTTCGGGAGACACGCAGACATGACCGAGACGACTCTCCAGTCAATAACCAACAGCGGGATCTGGATACCCATGTTGGCTTGCACATACTCCTCGATGATCTCATCGGATGAACCACGATGTCAAGGATTCAGGTAATCCCGTATACAATTCCCTTTGTCAACCGGTAGGTTACTTGCCCGAGATTCGATCGTCGGTATCCCAATACCTCGTTCAATCTTGTTACCGGCAAGTCACTTTACTCGTACCGTAATGCATGATCCCGTGACCAAACACTTGGCCACATTGAGCTCATTATGATGATTCATTACCGAGTGGGCCCAAAGATACCTCTCCGTCATACGGAGTGACAAATCCCAGTCTCGATCCGTGTCAACCCAACAGATACTTTCGGGGATACCTGTAGTATGCCTTTATAATCACCCAGTTACGTTGTGACGTTTGGTACACCCAAAGCACTCCTACGGCATCCGGGAGTTACACGATCTCATGGTCTAAGGAAATGATACTTGACATTGGAAAAGCTCTAGCAAACGAACTGCACGATCTTGTGCTATGCTTAAGATTGGGTCTTGTCCATCACATCATTCTCCTAATGATGTCATCCCGTTATCAATGACATCCAATGTCCATAGTCAGGAAACCATGACTATCCGTTGATCAACGATCTAGTCAACTAGAGGCTCACTAGGGACATGTTATGGTCTACGTATTCACACATGTATTATGATTTCCGGATAACATAATTATAGCATGAATAATAGACAATTATCATGAACAAGGAAATATAATAATAATCATTTTATTATTGGCTCTAGGGTATATTTCCAACAACTAGCACGTCAAGTTTGGCGCCTGCTTCAAGATCCGGAGTCACTAAGCGCACGAGTCTTGCGAGCTAGATATTACCCACAAGGTAGCATTTTGGAGGCTACCATCAGTGCACAACCATCACAGATGTGGCGCTCGCTGTTGGAAGGAAAAGAGATCCTGGTTCCGGGTCTGATCAAAAGAATTGGCTCGGGTTTGCATACGCGCATCTGGGAAGACAACTGGCTGCGACGGGACTACAAGATGAAACCAATATGCCCTATATCTACTGATCCCCCGCAACTTGTGTCAGAGCTAATTGACCAAACGTCCAGGTCATGGAACACACAGAAGCTAACTGAGCATTTTATTGCCCCGGATGTGATGGTTATTCAGAGCATACCACAGAGTTTCCGAGTGCAGCCCGACTTCTGGGCCTGATATTATGATAGAAGAGGAGTTTTTACGGTTAAATCAGCCTACAGAATGATCAATGGAATCAAACATCAGCGAGAGGATTGGCTAGAGCACAAGCCGAGTCACTCGAACACCGAAGCTGATAGCAAATCCTAGTCGCAACTTTGGAAAGTGAAAATTCCTTCAAAGCTTAAGGTTTTTGTTTGGAGACTAGCCCAGATGTCACTACCGATTGGGTCCCTCCGCCATGAGCGCAATATGGCCACGTCCCCTGAGTGTGGCCTTTGTCAGGAGGGTTATGACTCTTGGCGCCACTCCCTTTTTGAGTGCAAAATGGTACGGTGTGTATGGGCGCTCTGTGATGAGGAAATCGTTGAGCATATAATATCAAACAGAACTGAGGATGCACGATTATGGCTCCTCTGGCTTTTTGAATCAACGAACCAGCATGATCTTGCTAGGGTTCTAATCACCATGTGGGCCATATGGTGGGCGCGGAGAAGGGCGATCCATGATGATGAATTTCATAGTCCTTTAGCTACTATGTGTTTTGTGAACAGGTATCTCGAGGATCTTCAGATAGCCACAAAATGAGAACCAACAAAACATGCAGGTGTAGCAACACCAAGAGGTCGGAGATGGATACCACCAGGCGAAGATGCTGTAAAGATCAATGTCGATGGAGCCGTTTCCCGCTCAGGAAGGACGGGGGCAAGCGCGGCAATATGCAGGGATAAAAATGGCTGCTACATTGGTTCGTCAGCGGTGGTATTTGAAGGCCTGGTGGAGGCAGCAAGTTTGGAAGCTCAAGCATGCAACGAGGCCCTCGCTCTTTCTCAAGATCTCCTACAATCACATGTGATAATAGCTTCGGATTGCTCGCAAGTCGTTTCAGATATTAATGGTTCTGCGCCATCTTCTTCTTATGCTTTTGTACTGGATGAAATTAGTACTAGAACTTTAGATTTTGTTAAAGTTGTTTTTTGTTTTGAGAATAGGGAGGCAAATGTTGAGGCACGTGCCTTGGCAAAGGCAGCCTCGACACTCCCTGTTGGTCGGCATGTATGGCTAGGGAACTTACCAGACATTATCTGTATTCCGTCTGTTTTGGTTGAAGAATAAAGCCCTAGTTTCACCTCAAAAAAAATATTTACGTACGTAAGATTGATATATGTCTCAAAAAGAAAGAAAAAATACGTAAGACTGATTACGTAAAACAAACAACTAACTGGCCGGCTGATATGCAACAAACAAAATGTACATCGACGATTCTCCATCTGCTTCCTTCTTTCTTTCCAAGTTTCCATACGCCGGCATGCGCCGGAGCAGGTGGTCGGACCTCCCGGTGGATCTGCTCCGCGAGATCGCTGGCCGCCTGCACGTCGCCGTCGACTTCGTCCGCTTCCACGCCGTCTGCAAGCCATGGCGCAGCTCACGCGACCTGCTGTCCCAGACAACGGCGACCCACCTGTTCCTGCCCTGGATCCTCGCGCCGGTGGTGTCGGACTCCCCGCTCAAGCTCTGGTGCGTCTTCTCCAAGTCCGGCTACTGCGCGCCGCCGACAGTGCCTTCTAGGGACTGGGTGTGCAGCGCCGACGCCACCGCTCTTTGGCACCACCCCGTCACCAGCCATCTTCGCCCCAGCTACTACACCTACCTGTCTCGTTCCCCGCTCATCCGGTGGGAGGAGGGTCATCCAAGTGGCATCGTCTACGGCGACGGCACCACCTTTGTCTACAGCATCTCCCGCGTCAAGTATCTGCATGACACCATCACCAGGTTTAGTGCGGCTCTTTTGTGTCCCGGTGACACAGAGTGGACGCTCGTCCAGAGGACCCTTGAGACCCCCTGGCTCGGGTGGTCCGGCGAGTTTTGCGCCGCGTACCACGGCGGCAAGATCCTCCTCACTGTCAAGCCTAAACTGTGGCATGCCATCACGCCCAACAGCAATGTCGCCTGCGACGTGGTGGTCCCGAGGCTGTTGATGCCAGACGAGCACGACAGCTACTCAGAGCTGTCTAACTACGTCCTCGAATCCCGTGGCGAGCTTCTGTGGGTGTCGGTCCAGATCTGGTCACGTTTCACTTATAAGTTTGCGTTTGGCAGCGGCCGGTTTCGACAGTTCTCGGTGTCGGTGCATGCACTAGAGGAGTCATTGCTAGTGCCGAAGAGGATCCAGTGGGTGAGGAAAGACAGCCATAGCCTGGTTGATCGTGTGTTCTTTCTAGGCTCACCCGTTAGTTTCGCGGTGGACGCCTCGCTGATGGGCGGCCATGGCGGGTGCGCCTACTTTGCATCGACGAGGCCTGATGAACAGTATGGTGTGTTCAGGTATAGCCTCATCGACGGTAAGACCGAGTTGGTTGAGCAGCTGCCTCTGGGATGGCACAACGAGAAGTGCACGTGGGTCGTCCCCCAGCCCACCATTGCTCCAATTCAGGTGCACACTCTCTTGGAAACATCTTAAACTGAATTTTGTTTGTTAATAGATTCATTCATTAATTGTCTCATCGTCTAAGAGTTTAACATCGTCTAACGAATCACCTATATATGGTTTGGCTTTATCAGGAAATCACCAAGGGTAGTAAGCTGAAGGATCCAAAACTACAACAACATCATCAGATAGTTCCAGTAGTTACAAGCCGAACCCCAATACACATCAAGCACATCCAGAGGCATTACGAGCCTAGTTTCAGGGTGTTGGTGCGTAATCTGCCTCTCACGGTGAATGACTCTCAATTGCAACACTTCTTCAGCAGGCATGGCCAAGTTTCCAGCGCGGAGGTAATCTACTACAAGAAGACCAAGACCTCGCAAGGTATCGGTCTCGTCACAATCGCGACTACGCACCTCCATCAGGATGATGCTCTCGCCGCTCTCGATGGGCTAATTTTAGATGGATGCAACCTCAATGTTATCTTGGTTGGCGACAGACCACAAAGGCGACGGCGCAGCGGCAAGTTGGTCTTCCACCAGAGCTAATATAGCTACACGTAGCTTGATCTCCGTGACTCCATCATAGCTACAGTGAAGACATTTCTTCCTTAACTGTATACTCCTTCAACCTTTCTACATTTATTATCTCGAAATTTGCCTTTGTAGTCATGCATAATGACGAAATGTGTTTGAAAAAACACGTCCTATCCCTACTCTTTTAAGACCGTGCCAGGATGAGAGCATCTCCAATAGCTTCTCTATTTTAGGGCACCAAAGTGTGTGTGGAGTAAAATTTAGGGCAAGCAAAAGGGAAAATGCCCATGTGAGCCCGAGCTGCAGTAATCCTGGAATCTATACCACTACTTCATCTCGCGATCGGTGCGACCAGAGGTATTTGTACAGGTACAAGGCCCACAAGTCAAATGTCGTTATGACGGGACAGAAGGAGATACACGATGTGGGCCGTCTCAGTCAAGATTCTGGTCTAATGTGGACCGGCAAGCCCATTTACTACAAACCACCGTTGGACCTACCAATCTTCTTAGCCTAAAAAAAAACCATTGTTTTTCTCGTTAAAGAATGACAGCATCAGAAACAGCAAGCAATATTTTGAAGTCTGAAAATGTCCTATCTAGCATGCTAGAACTGAAATTATTCTTTTGGTACTCTGCTAACACACATGTTATGTTCATCTAGGCTCAAGAATTAACAGTTCAGGACTACCTTCAGTACATGGCTGCCTAGCAACCCCATGTGGGCATTCACATGCAACATATGTTTTACCTGTTTCAGTCTCCTCCATCTGGTTCACACTCGTATAGTATATGGCCGAATTGCCCAAACATAGCTCTGGTATATATCTTGCCATCATGTCTTTCGGCTGCTAATTAAGTGGTCTCCCCTGCAAAATCAGCGATTTAATGTTGTCAGATAACTACTTGGTATCTTACAATCTTGTTCGGTTCTCCTGATAATTTTCCTCAGACTCCCTATCAAACATACGCATGGGACAGCCAGGAGGCACATAATTTTTCAGCATACGGTTAGCGCTTTCACTCTGCTGCGTACTGGTCATGTACTTCGGTTTGTATTTTTCTACAAGGAACCTCCAAGCCTCCTCAAACTCATCTATGGTCAGCATATGATTAACAATCTAAAGTCGCTCTTCTTATAGTACACAACATGTTGGGGATATCATTAATTGAGCAAACAACCATAGATTGTCACCTGTCAGCATTGTTTCAAGAAGGAAACGGCGCCATTGCATCGCCATCACCGGCCAGCTGCTGAAGACCAGATCTTCGTTGTATCAAACATCACAACATCTCCAAAGAACGTGTACTGCAACCTGCTGTTACCACTAGCCCACATTAGACTGCAGGTAATTTGATCAATGAAGTTAAGTAAAGTCCAACACAATGTTGAGTGGGTCATAAAAAAACAAGGAAAAGTTCTTCAGAAGCAGGCATACTGCACAACCACATACTATCTCCTGCATGCATTTTGTACGTTTCTCATCCAGCCTGCTTCTTCCATACCTAATGACGAATCCTTTTTGAGCCTCGTCAAGTGTGTCCAAGCTTGTTCCTATCTTTGGCACGATAACAATCTCAACAGGCTGCTCTGCAAACTTCCGGATTGTTTTTTCAAGGGCTGATATCCTGTCTGGGCGAGGGGCTCTAACTAATGCAGCAGCCCCAATCTGCACTCTGTACAATAATGAAGATTAGTGCACGTAGTCAGTCTCATCTTAGATTAATGCGATAGGATGAAATCAAGCAAAACAAAATTAGTTATAATATTCTCACAGTAAAGAACAGGCCCGGATTGATGCCACAGAACGACATCAACCAAAACAAAAATAATTATAATGTTCACACAATAAAAATCTCTCATGGCCGCGGCGAACATGGGTGACTCCTTCAATTTGTTCACATGTGTCGACAGATCCGGCGCTGCTTCTATCAGCTTCAGCGCGAGCTCCTTGTGGCCGCTACGAATGGCATGGTGGAGCGCGTTGCAGCCATCAATGTCTTGCTTCAACATTGCCTCTCTCAATCGTTGTGCGTGGTAGCATCTGAGTAGAACAGAAGCCAGGGAGATGTAGCCACTTTTCACCGTGACAAGAAGTGGCGTCTCCCCATCCAAGTTTACGGCGACGAGGAGAGACTCCTCTAGGGCCACCACATCCGTGCAAAATACCTGGTGGCCATGGATGGATGATATGTGAAGACAAGTGTTCCCAGCTGGAGTTGTTCCAAGAAGAATGCTTGGATCATCTGAAGCCATCTCCTTCATTGATGTGGAATTACCAGAAATGGCTGCTTGCAGGAGCCGTTTGTCCATCGGTGGCGGTCCTTGACATCCTCCAGATGAACTTGCTATTGTTGTACTGACTGACATCTGTGTGCCTGTTTAACTGCGGTCTGCTGGAAGAGCAAATATAGTGATGGGTAAATGAGTAGGCATTGATAGTCTGATTAAGATGGGAAAAACACCAAACAAATATAAGATCCATGCAAGAAGATTCCGTAGAAACAATCAAGTTGATAGCTGAAGAAATGAGGTGACAAATTTAAGCATAAACTCAGGAAAATGAGGTGACAAGTTTAAGCATAAATTCAGGGAAAAATATAGTACTGCGCCTAAAAGGGAATGGATTAAGGTGTGCGTATAAGCTTAGTACCGGCGGAGGGGAATGGCACCTTTGATGCTGCTTTTCAATACATAAAATCAGTGTTGAGAATACCGGCCGCTAATCGGTTATAAATTCCTTGCCGGCGGGTGGGTAATTGAGTAGTTAGCCGGTTAATTGGCGGATTAGAAATAGAATTCAGGTAATCCTCTACTCTCGCCAGCTGCCCGAGATGTTACCGGTTAACAATTTCCCAAACATTGGAAAAAAGCTGAATAGGAGTTGTATAAACACAGGACAGGCAAGCATGAGCGTGAGCATGAGCATGAAGCAACCAGGCAGTGGATGTAATGGAGTCGAAAGGCGGACGGACCTTCTTGCTTCCTCGTGCGAGCTGCGCGATGGCCGGGGTGGATGAGGAGGAATTGGGCCGGGGATGGGATGGGATGAAGGGATCGATTTAGGCGACGGAGTGGATGGGAGGAAGGAGTGACCGAGCATGCAGCTGGCTACTGGTATCGATGGGAATATATCCATGCATGAACAACACGAGGCGCATTTTTTTTAAAAGGAGGATGACCCCCGGCCACTGCATCTGGGAGATGCATACAACCATTTTATTGATTATTCTCGAGGACCTTACAAAATATAACAACCACTGAATCCGCCATCTTGGCAGCATCTGCCGCTACTCCTATCGAAATAATGAAGGGGTGCAAGCTGGGCCACATACCCATACCTCTCACCTAAGCCTAACATCTAAAGTCGGAGGCCCCGACCGAGCCATCTGCTGGGTCTGGGGCTCAAACGGGTCTGACGCACTCACATGTGTCGTCGCCGCCATCTTCCACTGGTCCATCTTCATAGCAGATTGAGGTGACAACCTTGGCAGGTCCTCCGCAATCGACGCCACCATGACGCCAAACGACGACCTCCACCTATGCGAGCCTTGGTAGATCCTCCGCCATTGACGCCACCACGACGCCAGCCGATGACCTCCACCTACGCGAGTCCATCTTCGAGCAACAGACGTAAATCCATGCTAGGAAAGGGCCGCAGCTCCACCCACAAGCGCCACCCAACCCCAAAGTTTCCAAAGTGGCGCCTTCAAGAAGGGAACATCGCCGTGAGCGCTGCCGCCGCCCAACAGAGTTAGGGCTTTCGCCCGGGAGACCTAGGGGAAGGTGAAGTGAGGAGATCACTCCGTGTCGACACCTCCAATGAGGGAAACGACGCCCTCAGGTGTCGACATCGGCGCGGCCGATCATGGCCGGCCAGGGATTTCGCCCGAATTAGATCTCCGCCACCAGCAGCATCTCCTGTACAAAACCGACGATTGAGAGGAAGCGCGGCCCGACCAGGCTCGCCCGCACGCCGAACAGGGGAGGAGAGGATGCGCCAGATCGCGCACACCGACCGCCGCCGGCCGCCAACGACCACCGGATCCCGTCGCCCGCGCGGCCGGGACACCGAATCCACCACCTGCACGGCTGTTAGCCGGCCGTGCCTTGTCAATGAAGCCGCCGCTCCAGATCCGGGGTTCCCTACACAGGAACAGGGCAACCGAGGGCCCGTCGCCGCCATCCTTGACGCCCTGGGCTTGCCCGACGGCTGCCTCAGGCGGCGGCGAGGGAGGGAAGAGGGGAGGGGGTGAGGAGGAGGGGCAACTAGTGTTGGGAGGAGGAGGCGGCTAGGGTTGGGAGGAGGAGGCGGCTAGTTCTTCAGGCAAGTTAATTGATGGGGTGGACGAGGCGCATGTATAGATATTAAAAATACTAGCAAAAGAGCCCGTGCATTGCAACGGGAGAAAAAAATAACACACACTCTAAACCCAATAACCATAATATGTTCATGCCCTTTATTTTAGCGAGGCATCATTTTTGTGTCGCCGCTTATCCTCCTTCTCATCTTCAGTGGCCTTGGTGTTCACACAAACCAAAGTGTGTTTGAATGTTGTTTTTCCCCTGCCAGTTTGTTCAGAGGTGCTCATGTGTGGTTATCGATGTTTTCTTTCGTCTCTTTATGATTTTAGTGGTTGTTTATTTGCAATCCAGATCGTCGCGGTATGAAAGAAAAACAGACGTGCCCTATAGGTTACAAGTTTGCTTTTAAAATAATATTTTAAAATATTTAATAGATAAAAATAACATCATATTCAAATTCTACTTATTTTTCTATTCAAATTTCATATATAACATGTTAAAATCAGAGTTACGATTTAATAGATATGGATAATTAAGAAAAATATTTGTTTGACTTAAATATCTTCCAAAATAATATTTAAAAAATATTTAACAAATAAAATAACATCATATTCAGATTCTACATATTTTTCTAATCAATTTTCATATATAACATGTTAAAATCGGAGTTACGGTTTAAAAGATATGGATAATTTAGAAAAAACATGTGTTTGACTTGTATATGATTGGCGGGTGAATTATCTAATACGTCAGGGGGTTTCCGTAAAAATGTAAAATAACGGTTCGGTTATGATTTAAGTGTGTACTGCGGGTTAATTCATAGAAAATGCAGGGGGTTTTCTGCAAAAGTGCATGACGGACCGCCGAAACCCAATTTGCTTTATTATTATTATATATATATATATATATATATATATATATATATATATATATATATATATATATATATATATACTAGGAAAAGGGCCCGTGCGTTGCAACGGGAAAAAATATTTCATAATATTCAATGGTCATGACCACATTTTGCTGCATCACCAAGGTACGCTATCACTCTTGATCTCATGAAATCATGAAAAAATCGTGAACATATTTTTAATTGTGAACAGTTTTTAAATTAATGTACACTTTTACAATTTTTCAAGTATTTATTAAAATTAAGAAATTTCTTAAATTCATGAACATTCTATACGATTTGCAAACTTTTTTTTAATTGTGAACATTTTTCTGAAACCATTTTCTTGAATCAGTGAACATTTCTAGAATCCATGGACATTTTTATGGAAATTAACGAACATATTTGAAATGCGTGATAATTTTTGAACTTGTGAACATTTTATGAATGAGTAAACTATTTTGTAAGTCACGAACAGTCTTTGAATTTTTAGGATATTTTTCCATTCTTGAACATTTTTTGAATTGGCAAAATTTTGTTCAATTTCATTAAAAAAATACACTAACTTTTTAAAAATCATGAATTTTTTATTTCGCGCGCATTTGTTTTCAATATTTCAAATATTTTTTGATTTTTTTACAAAAACGCAAACATTTTTTGAAATCCACAATTTTTTAATTTATTAAACATTTTATTTCAAATTTCTCATTATTTTAAATTTTTGAAACTTTGTTGAAGTCCACTTTTCCTCTTTGCCACCATCAACGTTATTACTTTGTCCATCTATACACGTCTAACGTGAGGCGTTGAGCTTGGTCATCACACCATAGCACCTCATTTTCACAAGCCCCTCCATGCATCGACTTGTAATCACGGGGCCTTGTAATGATGGTGGGTGCCACTCATGTCTCATCCACACTCGTTGGATGCAGCATCCCCGCGAACGACGATTGCTTTCCGCTGATAATTACAGGGAAAGGGTGCATCTTTACGGGCGTCGGCACCACGCGCGCAAGCTGGACACTCGCTTACATCGCAAAAAGTATTTATGTCTAGGGCGAGGGCAGCGGCCATCACACGAGGAGATTCATGGCGCCAGTGACAATATCCAACGCTAATGAGTTTGGGGAACACCAATGGTTCCCGGTTAGCATCTAGCACTGAGGCAGTGGCCCCGTTGGTATGGCGGATGCTTCAGTGTGTCTCGCACCGTTGTGGAGCGACATGGAGTAAAGGCAGCCCCCCTCCTATGGTCGTGGCGATGGTCTAAGGTGGAGAGTCATCTCACCAATCTGCCAGGCACAAACTGATAGTTGCCATGAATAACGAAAAGTAAAATAAATATGAACAGTACTCGAGTTACAGTTGAAGAAATCATATGAACTGTGGCCCACTAAAAATAATTGCCTACCACAGAAGGGCAGTGACCTCCTTAGATAAAGTTAAGTTATTTCAAAGTCGTCAATCAATAGTAATCTGCTTTTGGAGTGTTAATCTGAAGTTTATGTGTTGTTCTCAACTTCTTCATGCTTCCTTTCTAAAAATATCAATTACAATTTTCCTTGGAAAAATAATGAAAACACTTTTTGTTATACACCAATTCTTGATTTAAAAGTAAGAAAAAAATTTGCAGTTTCAGAAGTACATAGAAAGGAGGCCAACTACATGCACTGGAAAAGATTTTTTTAGTCTGCATGGCAACAATACTATCCTTGACAGTATCAACACTTCAACAGGATGAGTTTCTTGTACAATATAGGCTGGATATGGTAGCCATGACCCCTGCTTTAACTGTCTGCCTAGAGCAAAAGTCCCAACCTGCATCAAGCGTAATCAGTTGAGGATGGGATGCTTGATGTCCTTGAATTTGGAAAGAGGATTTCAGCGACAACTATACAAAGAGTTTAGCTAACGGGGTGTGAAGACTGAAGACCACTCCGAAGCTCTAATTTTTATAGCCATCAGCCTCCGCTCTTTTGACATGCAAATTCTGTATATGTTCAAGTTGGAGGCTGCAATTTGAAGCCATGCACTGAAAGTGTAGCATTCTGAGAATGTGTTATATCAGTCATGATCATTTTTGGCTAGATCTAAATATCAGATAATGGCTCATTCAAAATTACAGTTCAGAAGAACATTCCAGGTTATGTAGAAAATTACTATTTGCTAGATACTCTGTGGCATTGGTAAAACATAACTACACATGTGACAATTCTAGTCCTCTATGTCAACAACTGGAGCTAGGCACTTACGCAACTGACGTAATCTTGGAGCAGTCTATGATTCCGATCAAAGTATTTGCTATGGATGCACATATGATGAAAGTATGTTAAGAATTTGCAGACAGTAAGGCCTACAAACTAAACTGAAACAAAATGTTAATCCACTCCACATTGAAACTGATTCCTACATGAGGAACGTCACACAAAGCAAATTCAAATCCAAAAAATACTAACATCAAGCGACAACAACACAGAGGGCTACCTCATCGCCGTCGAGATGTGCACGAAATGGTTTGCAGGTGATCCGTCCAGATAACTGCAATACTGATGTTAAAGCAAAGAAAAAGGTGTAATCCAATCCAATTAATGTCAAATAAACTACTCATGCTAGAGTTCCTGTAACAACGAATTATCCTTGTCATTGTCCAGTATTTCATCATCAGCAGCGACTATGTGCACCATAATGCCAGGACCAATAAATGCATATTCTAAAATCAGCTATCGTAGACCTTCCACGGGTATCCCTTAGAATCTCAGGAATGCATCGTACACTCTTGTATTACAGAGCTCCATCATGTGGTCAGATGTATGCTGCTGATGAAAACAGCCTACTAGTTTTGAAGTGCTGTAGTAGCATTCCTCAAAAAGGTCAAACCCAATTAGCAGATACTTCTATGCAACCCAGTTTGATGTTACCAAAATGATCAAAATAATTCAAGACATGTGAACTAAACCAAGGATGGTGCTTATCAATACCTGAACCCATAAAACTAACCACTTGTCATAGACGGGTGCAACTTGAGGCCAATGTTGGAATCAGCTCACGTGGTCTAGCAAAGGAAGATGTGATATAAACAATGGCAGACAGCTCATTCGAAATTTTAAATACAATGGCCCAGTACTGAATCCCCAACAATCATATATTTTGGCAATTTAAATCCTTGAATCTGCAACAAATCCAGAAATGAAATAATTGTATAGAGAAGAAAATATGGAAGACATTGAGAATGCAATCTCTGTCTGATGCATCTTCATGGGCGCAAATAATAGTTTAACCTATCCAGAAAGTGAAATGATAACCTTAAGAATATGCTCTCCTGAATCAGATTGGGATTGGACCGGAGAAGCTCACCTTGGCCTCTTCACATCAGTCGATGCTTGATGCTCCCCAAGCCGAGCCATGGTCTTGATTGCCGCATCCAAACCTGCTGCAGCACGCAGCACACTCCTATATTTCGGCAAGCCCAAATTCACCTGCATTATTAGATCTGCAAAAAAAATCATTACCAGGATTGAAGAACAAATACACAAGGTTTCACACTTTTGCTAGGACTAAGCTACATAGTACATAATGAGACATAAGCCATGTACCGAAATAATTACTCTGTACCCAAAACCAAATAATTATCTAACCCAAAATAGCTCTTTCATGTATCACATGTTTAGATTCAAATACTGCGGCTGTCGACACCTCTACAACAATACTATGTTATCCTCCATTAATCATTCATATGATCCTTAGATCATCGATCCACCAGTACTGTACTACATGAGTCAGGAAAGAAATCTTCCCTTTTCACAACAAAGATAGCACACTACCCACTTCCTTATTTGTACAATGTACTGTGTGTAATAGTACAAAGCCTATACCCCTTCATTAATCACTCACACTCTCCCACTCATTTTGTGTATATTGTCCTCATTCTCTCTTCTCTACACCATTCCCTTGACTGATACATAGCAGCACTAACTGAATTTTGTCGCTGGATCACACAATGTATCACACATTCAAACTGTCCATGTAAGATTTGGCACACAAGATCATCAACAAGAGTCTCCCTCAATTGCATATACATGCACAAAAAAGAAGTGGAATTCAGAAATTAATCAAGTAGATGTTGTACCTGAACCTCCTGTAGGATTTGGGGGAGGTTGTCAGCTAGCCAGGCGTCCAAGTCCTCATGTGACGACGACGCATCGACGGAGAAAAGGATCTCGGCGGGCGCCATGGTGGAGGTCATGGCGGGTTGGGCGGCGCCAGATCGGATAGAGGAGGTGGAGGGCGCACAGATCCGGGAGGGAGGTGCCGGATCTGTCCAGTGGAGGTCCCGTGGCGGCGTTTGAACCTCCAAGGTGAGCTCGAGGACTGGGCATTGGCGCTGAGCTCCTGGAGAGAAGGAGAGAAAAGGAGATGAGAGAGAGAGAGAGAGAGAGCGAGAGAGAGAAGGCAGGGGAGCGGCGGCATGACCTGGGAGTCGCCGGATGATTCGCGAGGAAGGCCGGGGAGGAGGCGCACGGGAGAAGGAGCTCGGGGTGGTGGTGGCGGCGTACGGGAGCGGCGGCACTCGGGCTGGGCGGGCCGGATCTGGGTCAAAACGTTTTTCCACTTTAAAAAGGACAGCGGGTTGAATATCGAAAACTGTAGGGACTTTTTCGTAAAATTGGCGACGACGTACGACCAGAAACCCACGGTGCTTTATTATTACTAGCAAAAGGCCCGTGCGTTGCAACGTAAGAAATAGTCCACAAGACCATGTAATTTGTGAACACATGGCACAATATTCTATCAACTAAGATGAAATTAAAAGATAAAATGAGCAAAGCTAGAGGATTAATATACATCTCCAGTGACGAGAATAATTGTGCAAAGCAAAAAGGAGAGCAAGGTATCAACAGACTTAGCTTGATACCACATCAATTAACACGTCTGAAATTTGATCCTCAAACGGACCAATCTTGAATTTTTTTTGTTGTTGAATAAATATGAATCGAAGGAATCAAACATATAAAATAATTCTAAGCAATTAAGAATCTACAATTGACACATAATCGTGCTGCTAATAGAAGAATGACCATCTTCTTAAACAAATTTCAGAATGAAAGATATTAAATGGGGAACTTCTGGCTTCTGAGATGATGGAACTGGGTCTTCTCATACTGCTCAAGTACATCCTTACCTTCTCATTTAGGACCTGAAAGCTGAAAAGAAGCAAAAAAGAAAGTCAAATCTGTGGTCATTGAATTTTTTTACAATGTAAACCAAAAATAAGTCTTCCCACAACTACCTTATCAGAGAACTTATATATATTTGAAGGTGTGTCTAGAAGACAATTAATCAAGTCTAACTGATGGATAGCGTTTTTATCAGAAAAGTGGTTATTTCAGTCAGGAACTGATAAAAATGCATCCTATGCTCCAAATGAAAGGTAAATGCTACATTTCGGAGGAAACGGCATTCCAAACATGTTAAGAAATATGAATATAAGCGAAATTTGGGAAAATATTAAAGATGATTTTACTATTCTTGGAAGCAAGATAAGTTCCTTTGGATGTAGTCGAATTCATTTATTGTCCAACATTATAGTGTTACTAACATGTCTACAATGTTAACTAAAATGCTAACTAAGTGGCAACTATTCTGTACCTTGTAGTTGTGTTTTCTCGAGCTCACTGATGACAAGGGAACAACACATGTGACAGAAGGAGGGGGCAGGGAGTTTAGTACATAATAAGCATTCGAAAACAGTCTTTGATGTAAATACACAAGAGACTGGAATCTACAATGTTTAAAGATGGTAATTTCAAAAGGAGTAAGAGCTCGAAACCAGAAACATATGTAGAAAACAAGAGCTACACAGATTTTCCATGGTCAACCATTGAGAAGTTTAACGCCTGAGAGAACTGCATGCACTACATCTGCAGAAGATCTACATTGATCACGGGGAGGCACAACCAACATACTGCTAAATGATAATATGCAGTAAATAAAAGTTAGTAAAATATGATTTTGGTTTCACATCCATCTTCTGTAAAGCAGCGGCTCCTGCCATCAAATGCTGATGGGGAAACTCTGACCTGTGAATGTCCATTACTTTCTTCCTTAATAGCTACACAAAATGTGTAACAGATGAATAGGGGCAGGTTCTATAGCAAGACAAACCAAGAGGAACATCTAGCCTACAATCATGTTAGGAACCGAAGAAATATAGCTACTGAAACATATTATTATTTTCAGTCAACTTACATATATAGGGTGTAGTTTTTCCCCACCCCATCTTTACTAAAATGAAGCCAACGAAAAACATAAATAAGTTCAGGTCTGTGTGAATGAACACACAGCCACACACATCAGGAAGCTACCTACATACAGACCAAAAATACCAGCCGCATTTCGCTAGCTACTAAGCACCGGTACACAGGATTTATCTTATCACTGATCTAAAAATTTATGCTTCCAGTCAGTGATACTGCTCAACAGGGTCTTTGCTCGGCCCGAACCAATAAATGGAGGTGCCAAGCTAAATGGGATATAACAAAAAACAACGTCGTACCTCAGAATCAGTAACCAAAGACCATTGGCTAGATGGAGATGGAGTAGCAGCAATTCCCAGAAATCTACAAATCTGCTGGTTTGATCTGAAGGTATTTTCTAATTTTTGGAAGCAGAAATCACATGAAAAGTCACCTAAAAAGGAGCATCATAGGAACTTATAGCGAAAGCTGAAGAGATGAGAATTCTGGGCAGCAAACATGCCCGTGCATTGCAACAGGAGAAAATAAATAAGAACGGGAAGTATCGCTAGTGATTTCAGCCATCTTAACCATTGAAGAAACTTTTATAAATTGAGATAATTCTGATTGAATCCATGTGAACCCAAAATAAAACTATCCTTATTATGGATCAGAGCAGCAGGACATATGTTCCTTTATTGAACAACAAATATCATAAGCACATTCCAATTTGGGCCATTTCATGTGCATTTTGGTGAAAATATTAAAATGTCAAACTAATGAATAGAGGGTTAAAAATTGTTTTCTGTTAAATATGGCAAACTAATGAAATTATGAATACAGTGTTATTTATCTATCATCTCTCAATTTGGAAAAAAACATCAAAAGAGGTTACAGATTGGAGACGATAGCACAACAAAATTGAAGGTCTCACCTAGTTGACAAACGAAGGGAACAACCAAGGGCGGGTGATCCTCTTGGATTCCAGATCAATAAACACAGCGTGGTGCTTCACTACGTTCGCCCCAACTCAAGGGAGACAGTAGATCCATTAGAAATTCATTCCTCCTTCCTGTCGCAACTCCACCTTCTCCTGCAGCAACAGCCAAACCCTAAAACACCGAGCTCCTCTGCATCTCAGCGGGAAAGATAGAGAGAACGGATTGCATTTCACCAGCACACTTTAGAACAGGAGTTGATGGATGGCGTCTGGAGCCGAACCCTAGTAACAATTGTGTATTATTGATTGGCACAATCAGAACCTAACTAACAACCACCTTTCAGTTTCAGTAGATCTATAGATGTTGCATCCCACTTCACGTCCTAAGATGGTCTAAAAAATTCACGTCCTAAGTGAACAGAAGCACAAAGGCTTCCATTAACAAAATAGAATTTTCATAACAAAATCTCTGCTATAAAGGATGCAACTATGGCGAAGATATGCCTACGTGTTTACTTTACATCATCAGAAGTTCAGAACTGATGCTAGATTTATTTTTTATAGAGACATGCTAGATTTGATAATACAACAGTATTACATGCCACATGATCCATTTGTGCAACGTCTGCCCTCCAAATCTTATTTAAGTGCTGGAATTAAAAGTGCAAAGTAGTGGGACATCGCCCCCCCACGCATTGAAATTTTTGGATATTAACAATATGACTTTAAGGGGGTAAATCCTCACTGAACGGTAAGCTCCCATGCTAATCTAATAAAAACAATTGATCAAAATATGCAGGTTTGGCCCCTATCACAAAGCTACTACCTAATGTGCCTTATTGGAATATAGTCTGCCACAATCAAAAGATGAAATAAACAGAAGCAACATTGCATTAGGGAGGTTCATTGCGTACATTCCAGATGTACTTGGCGACGACCATGGTAGTCTCGATGGTGAGGGCCAGAACCTTCAACCCGGATGCTCCTCCGGACGCCCTACACCCTTGCTGACACCAACTTCGCACGGATGGCTGACTTGTCCTGCACCCTGATTTGGCACTGACAAAGATTTTACTTTTAGGAAACAAAGTTATCCATAATGTGAAAGCACTGTAATTGTGCGGCATAGCAGAAGGACATTGACTTTCTGCTTGCAGATTTATCACCTCTAGAAACGCTTGCCAAATTGCCACAACGATAGAGACCCAGCCAGATTAGTAATCTATCTTAACTCTCAAGTATTAACTTATTAAATGTACAATTCAGATGCAAGTGCAGTAGATTACTGCAGTTCAACACTAAATGTACAACCGAAAATTCAGATTTTAGAGGGCAAGCACTGTAGAATAGCATATGCGACTTCACATCGGGTCCCTAAGGCGTCGTGCAGCCACTCTGCGGATCCGACAGGCTCAGCCACGGTATGGAGCACACGTACCTCCATATCCCGATAATCAACATCATCATGACACTCGGAGATGCCCAGGCAATTCTGAACCTGACATCCTGACCTGATGGCTTAAGATTTTTCTGTTCTTCAATCTCTACATCCCAAATCAATTCTGGATCATCCAAAACAATAAAAACGTTAGTAAGTACTAAAAGGGAAATTAATGACCAAATTCGGATCTTTCTACATGTATTAGACATGCAAAAGTACTGATTGCACATGCATCAGATATTTGCATACTTGGACGGACTGGTTGCATCAAAGATAATTAAGCTCTCAGTGTTAGAAAGTATAATGCTTATATACTGGTAGAATCAAGTTCCTCAAGCATGGTGTTGCAATATTGTTTCTGGCGTCTAGCTCGTCTTCCCATCGTCCTCCACATATGCTAGTTAAACCAAAACAGTGGAGATAAGACAGCAAGGAAGAGGGTCAGTGTTGTACCTCATTGCAATTGAAATAAATCTAATTCGAAACTGTTAGTAACCACGAATTGCTCCAAACTGCATGAAATAAGAAAATTAAATTACTCATATACAGAATGATTAATATTGGTCATGCAGTCAGCTGAACAGAGAATAGCATGTTGTACACGCAAGATAACAAAATTAACACTAAGTAATTGTAATGATCAGAAGCAAGAACTGCACACTTAATTTAAAGGAAAAACCTCAAAATCCTAGCATTGCCGTAAGATCTCAATACACGTTCATAGGAGAGCTCTAGCTACTTCCTTCTCTTTTGTGGGAAGAGAGCTGTCTATTCTCTTAACTACAATATTCAGCATTTAACTATTTCATAAGCATCAAAAGAAACTGAAGTTTGTAACCAAACATGTACATATTCTTCGGTTCTGTATTGCCCAAACAATTTATGGACTAAAATGCACGTGAGCAAACGTACAACTATCTTTGAGTTCCTTGCAGATTGTAAAAGAAAACAAAGACATAACATTAAGATGGTAGCTAATTTGCATTGCTAATGGAAAAACAACATGTGTGTGTAATGAAAACAGATTGAACTGGACATGTGTTGTCACCTCAAGGATTTGCCTTCTGAACAAATTCAGCAAAACAGATTACTTGGCATATAATCACCCAGTCGCTCCCAAGGTCCAAAATCACATGCAGTCCTCCTGCTTAGTTGCTGATTGATGGATGAGATGTTGGCGGAGGTATTGGCTGGTGAGGGGCGAGCAAGCGGCCTCCATGGCTGTTGCCCATGGCGTGCATGTGGTTGACTGTGGGGCTGCAGCAGATGGCGCCGGCGACGTGCAGCCACGGTGCTGCACAGGCGAGGTGGGGGAGACACGGGAGGAGGCACAGGAGACGGCGGCCGGGAGCTGCGCAAGAGGCCGGTCATGGCGGCGGTCGGACGTCGATCCCGTAGCTCCTGAAGATTTCCTCTTCCGCCTCGGCATCCCGCTCCTCGACGGCGATGAGGGCACGAAGGTCGTTGATCTCGGCGGCGAAGCGACGGAGCTCCATCTGGACCTCGGCCTTCTCCTTCTACAGGCGCCACATCATGGCCATGGCCTTGCTGGCGGCGCTGGCCGCGGCGAGGCGCTCCTCCTCCATCTCACCCCACAGCGCCCGCGTCTCCTCCTCCGCCTCCACCCTCGCCGCCCCTCTTCCTCGCCGCCCCTCTTCCTCCCCGTCCATGCCCCCGCCCCTCTTCTCCCCGCCCGGCATCCACATCACGGAGCGCCCCCGCCCCTATTCTTCCCGCATCTGCTCGGGAGGCGTTTTTTTCTTTTAACTCGCCCATACCGGTTGACTTATTATTTGGATTGCGGGTTGAATACCTACAACTATAGGATTTTTTTTGCAAAAATGACGACGACGTACGACCAGAAGCGATCCCTGGTTTATTAGTAGGTAGAGATTAGGTAGAGAGGCAGAGAGGTAGAGATTTCCCGGCCTGCTTTTCTTCGCCAACAGAGATACCCTGTAGGAAAAAGACCCTGACACGGGAGGCACGGCAATGTGGAACATGTCGGCACTCGGCACCATGTGGTGCACTGTGCGGAAGCACAGCTTTGGACACCCGTGGAGATCACCGGGCAGCTAAGACGGCGGGTCCTCATTGTCACGACGACCACCACCACCTTGAGTAAGTTTATTATCCTGGTCTTGGCTACTAGCTGCACACGGCACGTTGTACCCGGAGCCGGAGGTTGTGGCTCTCCTCCGTCTACTTGGCTCATGTGTGAGTGCATGCCCACGTACGTTACGTGACACCATGCAGTAGCACGTAGGCTGGCTTGGATCAACATGTGATCTGATACAAGACCCACATGATCTGATACTCCTCTGAGCTACGTGATCTGATACAAGGCTAGCTGCCCGCCAGCGCGCGGTGTGTGTGATCAACATGGGTGGGCCGGCCGTGGTCAATACGTTCTGATGTTTTAGTGAAGCAACCAAAGCGCGGCTGGAGCAGGAGATGCATTGGAACTTGTTCTTAAAAAAAAAGAAAAAAGAGGAGATGCAACGATAAGGGGAAGAGCAGCACTAGCAGCGTGGACGTACAAATTAACAATGTGCCCGTCTTTAGCTTTACCGCATGTAGGTGCGCTGTACAAAAAGACCTACTGGTGTCACAGCCGGGCACAGTGCCACAGGCCCACAGTGGACTGGCTACCCGATTGGATCGTTTCGAAAACACGGGGGATGGCAATCATCCAAACTCCAAAGTGCAAATCACGGGTGATGGAAAACCCTCCATGCAGTCCTGGCTCCCGACACAACAACCAGTGCCCGGTCCCTTAATTTGGTACGACCTCTTTTTAGTAAAATCTGGTCTTGCTACTATAGTTGCACACCACAGCTTGTGCCCAACATCAAACTACTGATTGTGACACCATTTTTATAAGTTAGGAGCATTGGGGGTCCAGGACATGCACGGCTTCGTGATGGTTTACCTCACAAACTTGTGAAAGTGGACTCCCCCCACCAAGGAACTTGCAACCCGGGAGCAAAAAAGATCAACAACCAATCACGCGTCAACATGTGGAGCCACACTAGCGGATGTCATGTCGATTCGGTTGCCGCGCAATCTTGCATTTGGGGCCCTCCTCCTCTCGCCCACCACCACCACCACCACCAACCAACACCACTGTCACCACTGCACATCCTTCTGCTCCTCATATTCACTGTGAAAAATCTATTTACATTCTCCTGATCAATATCATCCTTTGCTTCATTGCCGAAGGCCAGCTGCTTCTTAAAATTGTCATAGTTGCTCTGCCTTATAGCCTGCCCAACATTTGTACACCGTTGTCGCGCCAACACCCTCTGCATCCATCTTTCTAATCTTGGGGGCATCAACGAATGTGTATCATGTGACCATCCAAGGCCAAGGCCTATAGATGGGGAAACAATCGGATTCAATCATGCTTGACCAATTATTCAAGTAAGTTTTTCTAATTATTCAAGTAAGTTTTTCTAATCATGTTATGAACGTCAAAAGTCGATTTTCTTTCTCCAAGAACAACTCTCATCTCTCTGACGTATATATGGTGGAGCTCTCTCTGGTGGTGGTATATATAATGGACACTATCTCACGGATATTTCAACTTTCGGTGATGGTCGAGCTAGGCGAGTCCATCGTGCGTGACAAATGTATATCACAAGAACTCGCCCAGATCGACCGCCATCGTCAAAAGTCGATTTTCTTCCTCCAACAACTCTCATCTCTCTGACGTATATATGGTGGAACTCTCTCAGGTGGTGGTATATATGATGGACACTATCTCACGGATATTTCGACTTTTGGTGATGGTCAAGCTGGGCGAGTCCATCGTGCGTGACAAATGTATGTCACAAGAAGAACTCGTCCAGATTGACCGCCATCGTCAAAAGTTGATTTTCTTCCTCCAAAAACAACTCTCATCGACTGTCGGTGATGGTCGCTCTTCCTCTGTTCCTCCTACTACGAAAAGATCACAGAGGAGGAACAGAGGAAGCGCGACCCCCTACGACAACAATCGGCATCTGTCAAATATCATCGGGTGACCTCCATAGCATCCATACAAACAACGAGAACTAATAGATGCACCAACAATTATCTATACAAAAAAATTAACAATTATCTACATTCATCCATCCTTCTTTGCATCCACCTATGCATTCATGCATACATACATACATCCATCTATATATTGATACATAAAAAATCTACAAAAAAATTTACTACAAAAAAAAGTCCATGCATCAATCCATGCATTAATACATACATATATACATTCATACATCCATGCATCCATATAAAAATCCATGCATCCATACATAAACTCATGCATACATACAAGATCAGGGAGGGGGAGTCGAAAATCACCGAG
>NC_041385.1:853168105-853181702 GCF_002162155.2 Triticum dicoccoides | reverse complement strand
AGTGTACGCCGACCTTTACCGAGAGTCTGTCGGTAAAGGTACGAGACCTAGATCTAGGGTTTCACCTTTTCAAAGAGTCACCCTCGGTAAAGGATATAACCTAATATCTAGTCTACGTTATGCTGAGAGCTGCATTCAAAAATGCTACACGTACCGGGAGCCGCACTTGGAAATGCCCTCCTCCCTCGTCTATACATGGCTAGGCATGCCACAAGGACATCACGAATTATTTCCCATGCCGCTACCGGGTATGATTTCATATGCCGCCTTGCTGATCTGCAAGTCCCAGGGATGAAACCGTAGCAGAGCAATAAATTTCTCGAATATTGCATGCGTCCCTGAAAAGTGCGAGGCTGTGGCACGTGCCATGCAGTTGTCCCCTCTTAGAGCATGAGAAGTTTTGAGGCCAACAGATAAAGAAGACCAGTACTTTCTGCATGAATCGGACATGTTCCCTCTCGATACACATATACTAGCTCGGAGACAGTGCGGTTTACGAGCGGCCTCAGGGGTCACCTCTCTTGAAACACGTTCAAACTTTTACCACACCCTATAGAGGCCCTATGATGACACCGTGCAAGATCCCGAGAATCCTACCATCATACGATTTTCCGAGGATTTCAACGGTTGCATCAGGAATTACACCGAGGTACTTTTGGTAACCCGGTGGCAGGGCATTCCCCTCCCTCGTGTCTGCAAGGCCTAGGCATGCCACAAGGACATCACAAATGATTTCCCATGCCGCTACCGGGCAAGATTTCATGTGCCACCTTGCTCATTTGCAATTCCCCGCGATGAAGCCCTAGCAGAGCAATAAATTTCTCGAATATTGCACGCGTCCCTGAAAAATGTGAGGCCGTGGCATGTGCCATGTTGTTTCCCCCTCTTAGAGCACAAGAAGTTTCGAGGCCAACAGAGAGACAGGACTAGCACTTCCTGCACAAACCGGACACGTTCCACTCGATACCCAGATACTAGCTCGGAGACAGAGCGGTTTACAAGCGGCCTCAGGGGTCACCTCTCTCAAAACGTGTCCAAACTTTTACCACACCCTATAGAGGCCCTGTGATGACACTGTGCTAGATCCCGGGCAATCCTACCATCGTACGATTTTTCGAGGATTTCAACGGTTGCATCAGGAATGACATTGAGGTACTTTTAGTAACCCGGTGGCAGGGCGTGCCCCTCCCTCGTGTCTGCAAGGCCTAGGCATGCCACAAGGACATCACAAATGATTTCCCATGCCGCTATCGGGCGTGATTTCATGTGCCGCCTTGCTGATCTGCAGTTCCCGGCGATGAAACTCTAGCAGAGCAATACATTTCTCGAATATTGCATGCGTCCCCGAAAAATGCGAGGCCGTGGCACGTGCCATCTGGTTGCCCCCTCTTAGAGCATGAGAAGTCTCGGGTCCAACGGAGAAACAGGACCAACACTTCCTGCACAAACCGGACAAATTCCCTCTCGATACCCAGATACTAGCTCGGAGACAGTGCGATTTACATGCTCAGGGCCCTGTGATGACACTATTAATTAAAAAACGCCGGCTTCCACCATTAATACTGTTGGAAATATGCCCTAGAGGCAATAATAAAAGGATTATTATTATATTTCCTTGTTCATGATAATTGTCTTTATTCATGCTATAATTGTATTATCCGGAAATCGTAATACACGTGTGAATACATAGACCAGAATATGTCCCTAGTGAGCCTCTAGTTGACTAGCTCATTGATCAACAGATAGTCATGGTTTCCTGACTATGGACACTGGATGTCATTAATAACGGGATCACATCATTAGGAGAATGATGTGATGGACAAGACCCAATCCTTAGCATAGCACAAGATTGTGTAGTTCGTTTTTGCTAGAGCTTTTCCAATGTCAAGTATCTTTTCCTTAGACCATGAGATCGTGTAACTCCCGGATACCGTAGGAGTGCTTTGGGTGTACCAAACGTCACAACGTAACTGGGTGACTATAAAGGTGCACTACAGGTATCTCCGAAAGTGTCTGTTGGGTTGACACGGATCGAGACTGGGATTTGTCACTCCGTATGACGGAGAGGTATCTCTGGGCCCACTCGGTAATGCATCATCATAATGAGCTCAAAGTGACCAAGTGTTTGGTCACGGGATCATGCATTACAGTACGAGTAAAGTGACTTGCCGGTAACAAGACTGAACGAGGTATTGGGATACCGACGATCGAGTCTCGGGCAAGTAACGTACCGATTGACAAAGGGAATTGTATACGGGGTTGATTGAATCCTCGACATCGTGGTTCATCCGATGAGATCATCGAGGAGCATGTGGGAGCCAACATGGGTATCTAGATCCCGCTGTTGGTTATTGACCGGAGAGCCGTCTCGGTCATGTCTACGTGTCTCCCGAACCCGTAGGGTCTACACACTTAAGGTTCGGTGACGCTAGGGTTGTAGAGATATGAGTATGCAGCAAACCGAAAGTTGTTCGGAGTCCCGGATGAGATCCCGGACGTCATGAGGAGTTTCGGAATGGTCCGGAGGTAAAGAATTATATATAGGAAGTGCAGTTTCGGCCACCGGGAAAGTTTTGGGGTCACCGGTATTGTACCGGGACCACCGGAAGGGTCCCGGGGTCCACCGGGTGGGGCCACCTATCCTGGAGGGCCCCGTGGGCTGAAGTGGGGAGGGGACCAGCCCCTGGTGGGCTGGTGCGCCCCCCCTTGCCCCCCTGCGCCTAGGGTTGGAAACCCTAGGGTGGGGGGGGGCGCCTCCACTTGCCTTGGGGGGCACTCCACCCCCTGGCCGCCGCCCCCCATGGGAGATCTCATCTCTAGGGCCGGCGCCCCCCTGGGGGCCTATATAAAGGAGGGGGTGAGGGAGGGCAGCCGCACCCTGAAGTCTTGGCGCCTCCCTCTCCCCTGCTACACCTCTCCCTCTCGCAGAAGCTCGACGAATCTCTGCCAGAACTCTGCTGCATCCACCACCACACCGTCGTGCTGCTGGATCTTCCTCAACCTCTCCCTCCTCCTTGATGGATCAAGGTGCGGGAGACGTCATCCGCTCCGTACGTGTGTTGAACGCAGAAGTGCTGTCCGTTCGGCACTTGGTCATCGGTGATTTGGATCACGACGAGTACGACTCCCTCAACCCCGTTCTCTTGAATGTTTCTGCTCGCGATCTAAAAAGGTATGTAGATGCACTCCTATCACTCGTTGCTAGATGAACTCATAGATGGATCTTGGTGAAACCATAGATTTTTTTTATTTTTTGCAACGTTCCCAATAGTGGTATCAGAGCCAGGTTTATGCGTAGTGCTCTATTGCACGAGTAGAACACAAATTTGTTGTGGGCGTAGATGTTGTCAACTTTCTTGCCGCTACTAGTCTTATTTTGCTTCAGCGGTATTGTGGGATGAAGCGGCCCGGACCGACCTTACACGTACGCTTACGTGAGACAGGTTCCACCGACTGACATGCACTAGTTGCATAAGGTGGCTAGCGGGTGTCTGTCTCTCCCACTTTAGTTGGAGCGGATTCGATGAAAAGGGCCCTTATGAAGGGTAAATAGAAGTTGACAAATCACGTTGTGGCTTTTTCGTAGGTAAGAAAATGTTCTTTCTAGAACCCTATTGCAGCCACGTAAAAGATGCAACAACAATTAGAGGACGTCTAACTTGTTTTTGCAGCAATTGCCTTGTGATGTGATATGGCCAAAAGTTGTGATGAATGATGAAAGATATATTGTGATGTATGAGATCATGTTCTTGTAATAGGAATCACGACTTGTATGTCGATGAGTATGACAACTGGCAAGAGCCATAGGAGTTGTCTTAATTATTGTATGACCTGCGTGTCAATGATTTAACGCCATGTAATTACTTTGCTTTATTGCTAAACCGTTAGCCATAGTAGTAGAAGTAATAGTTGGCAAGCAACTTCATGGAGACACGATGATGGAGATCATGATGATGGAGATCATGGTGTCGTGCCGGTGACGAAGATGATCATGGAGCCCCGAAGATGGAGATCAAAGGAGCTATATGATATTGGCCATATCATGTCACTATTATATAATTGCATGTGATGTTTATTATGTTTATGCATCTTGTTTGCTTAGAACAATGGTAGTAAATAAGATGATCCCTTATAATAATTTCAAGAAAGTGTTCCCCCTAACTGTGCGCCATTGCTAAAGTTCGTCGTTTCGAAGCACCACGTGATGATCGGGTGTGATAGATTCTTACGTTCACATACAACGGGTGTAAGACAGTTTTACACATGCAAAAACACTTAGGGTTAACTTGACGAGCCTAGCATGTATAGACATGGCCTCGGAACACAGAGACCGGAAGGTCAAACATGAGTCATATGGAAGATACGATCAACATGGAGATGTTCATCTATGATGACTAGTCCGTCTCACGTGATGATCGGACACGGCCTAGTCCACTCGGATCGTGTAACACTTAGATGACTAGAGGGATGTCTAATCTGAGTGGGAGTTCATTAAATAATTTGATTAGATGAACTTAATTATCATGAACTTAGTCTAAAACCTTTGCAAATATGTCTTGTAGATCAAATGGCCAACGCTCATGTCAACATGAACTTCAACGCGTTCCTAGAGAAAACCAAGCTGAAAGATGATGGCAACAACTATACGGACTAGGTCCGGAACCTGATGATCATCCTCATAGTTGCCAAGAAAGCATATGTCCTAGAAGGACCGCTAGGTGAAGCACCCATCCCAGAGAACCAAGACGTTATGAATGCTTGGTAGTCACGTGCTGATGATTACTCCCTCTTTCAGTGCGGCATGCTTTACAGCTTAGAACCGGGGCTCCAAAAGCGTTTTGAGCAACATGGAGCATATGAGATGTTCGAGGAGCTGAAAATGGTTTTCCAAGCTCATGCCCGGGTCGAGAGATATGAAGTCTCCGACAAGTTCTATAGTTGTAAGATGGAGGAAAATAGTTCTGTCAGTGAGCACATACTCGAAATGTCTGGGTTGCATAACCGCCTGTCCCAGCTGGACATTAACCTCCCAGACGAGGCGGTCATTGACAGAATCCTTCAGTCGCTCCCACCGAGCTACAAGAGCTTTGTGATGAACTACAATATGCAGGGGATGGTGAAAACTATTCCTGAAGTATTTTCAATGCTGAAGTCAGCAGAGGTAGAAATCAAGAAGGAATATCAAGTGTTGATGGTCAATAAAACCACTAAGTTCAAGAAGGGCAAGGGCAAGAAGAACTTCAAGAAGGACGGCAAGGATGTTGCCGCACCCGGTAAGCCAGTTGCCGGGAAGAAGTCAAAGAATGGACCCAAGCCTGAGACTGAGTGCTTTTATTGCAAAGGGAAGGGTCACTGGAAGCGGAACTGCCCCAAATACTTAGCAGACAAGAAGGCCGGCAACACTAAAGGTATATTTGATATACATGTAATTGATGTGTACCTTACCAGTACTCGTAGTACCTCCTGGGTATTTGATACCGGTGTCGTTGCTCATATTTGTAACTCACAGCAGGAGCTGCAGAATAAGCGGAGACTGGCGAAGGACGAGGTGACGATGCGCGCCGGGAATGGTTCCAAGGTCGATGTGATCGCCGTCGGCACGCTACCTCTACATTTAGCTACGGGATTAGTTTTAAACCTCAATAATTGTTATTTAGTGCCAAGTTTGAGCATGAACATTGTATCTGGATCTCGTTTGATACGAGATGGCTACTCATTTAAATTCGAGAATAATGGTTGTTCTATTTATATGAGAGATATGTTTTATGGTCATGCCCCGATGGTCAATGGTTTATTCTTAATGAATCTCGAACGTAATGTTACACATATTCATAGTGTGGATACCAAAAGATGTAAAGTTGATAACGATAGTCCCACATACTTGTGGCACTGCCGCCTTGGTCACATTGGTGTCAAGCGCATGAAGAAGCTCCATGCTGATGGACTTTTAGAGTCTCTCGATTATGAATCATTTGACACATGCGAACCATGCCTCATGGGCAAAATGACCAAGACTCCGTTCTCTGGAATAATGGAGCAAGCAACCAACTTATTGGAAATCATACATACCGATGTGTGCGGTCCAATGAGCGTTGAGGCTCGCGGAGGATATCGTTATGTTCTCACTCTCACTGATGACTTGAGTAGATATGGGTATGTCTACTTAATGAAACACAAGTCTGAGACCTTTGAAAAGTTCAAGGAATTTCAGAATGAGGTAGAGAATCTAATGAAGTCATGTACCTAGGGTAGGGTCACGGGCCTGTCCAAAGTACCCTCCCCAAGGACATCTTCAGAAGAAGCTACCTTCCAGTCGACCAAGAGGGATTCCACTCGACTGACTCGAAGACACTCGACGATGAAGACTCACTCGACCACCAAGAGACCAAGAGCCACTCTGCATCCAAACGGTCTGTAATTAAGTAGTCTTTATAGTCATGATGAACCTTTATGTAAGGCGTTACCAGTAACGCTTATCTTTATGTACTTTAAACCCTGCATAACTGAGGGCCGGAGGGGTCGGGCAGACACTATATAAGCCACCTCCTCCTCGGTGTAAAGGGTTCGCACCCCTGTAACTCATACGCACATAATCCAGTCGACCGCCTCCGGGCTCCGAGACGTAGGGCTGTTACTTCCTCCGAGAAGGGCCTGAACTCGTAAATCCCTTGCGTATACAACTACTCCATAGCTAGGATCTTGCCTCTCCATACCTACCCCCCATTCTACTATCAGAATTAGGACCATGACAGTTGGCGCCCACCGTGGGGCAGGTGTCTTAGCGACTTTTTGGAGAAGTTGCAATTTGACCGATCACCTTCATCATGGTTTCTGGCGGAGTTCTGGTCGAGGGCCGCGAGATCCGTCTCGGTGCGCTCGCTTTCATCACCGACGACTCCGCTTGGCTCTAGAAGGCACCACTCGACATCGACGCGCTCCCCGTCCGCGGTGCGATGCACTTCCGGGCGTGTGTCCGCGGTGTCCTGCTGCGGCAGCCGTCGACCCCATACCGGTCGACTCCTGTGCTGTCCCCCCCTGTCTCCCGCCAGCGCAAGCGCTCCGGTCGGTCGAGGCTCCAGCGATGGGTGAGACACGCAGTGGCTCACCAATCGGCCACCACCCAAGTCGCGGCAATTGAGCCCGACCAATCTCTCCACGGCCTATTCGATCTGTCGACTGGCTCCGTAGAGACTGCATCCGAGTGCGACAGCAGTGATCCAGCGGCGGAGGTCCTAACGGTCAATGGACCTCGTAGCCCTCCCGGCTTCCCCCGCATCGACGGGATGGACGATGGAGGCGACCCCGCTCAGGCTGACGAAGAATATCACCCCAAGCCACTCACTTCTCAACAAAGAGAAGATCTTCGCCGCCGGAACATGGATGCCCTAGATACTCCTATCGTAGGAGAAACTCCCAAGGCTCGTGCCTTGGAAGAGGCGCGTTTGGCCAACTTGGCTGATCACTCGACTGGAGAACCTCCAGCAAGCACTCGACGAGCGTGCGCGGCAACGAGTACCCGACTCCAGCCGACGTCAGCTCTTTCCGCAACCCACTCAGGTATATCGGACCCCGATTCAGAATTTAGCAGCTGCAGCCCGTATAGTGGAGTCAATTCAGCCCTCTCAGTCGGAGGCTGGAAGAGGCTTGATGCAGATCAGGGATTTGCTCCGGGCAGCAGGAGATCAGAATTCAGTTGTGTCACAGTCGCGCAACAGGATCCACAGTCGATCCGTCACTGCGAATACTGTTCAGTCGGCTCACAGCCCAAGGTCACCTCCGAGGCGCGTGGGACGTGAAGGCCGGCGGGACCACTATGATGACCGATTTGATTGTGATGATAGGCGTCGAGTGCCCACTCCTCCCCCGAGAGGTGGGTCTAACGCCCATCGGCAGCAAGATGACAGGCGCCAGCTCAGTGTTGGGCGGAGAGCTCCGGTCGACCCCAAAGAACCAGGCTTTGATGCGAGATCCATCATCGTGCAAGGTTTGGTCGATCGGAACAGAGCTCATAGAGGTGGCCATGACAGAGATGTGCCCACTAGTAGCCGAGTCCATGTTTCAGGTCCAGAATGCTTTAGCAGAGCCATCAGAGCCGTAGTGATACCCCCCAACTTCAGGTTGGCGACTGGGGTAAGTAAGTTCACCGGAGAGTCCAAGCCTGAAACTTGGCTTGAAGACTACTGAGTGGCGGTACAGATTGGAGGCGATAATGATGAGGTGGCCATGAAGCATTTGCCACTCATGCTAGAGGGTTTGTCCAGGGCGTGGTTGAATCAGTTAGCTCCTAGCAGCATTTACACTTGGGAAGATCTTTCCCGAGTGTTCGTCAGGACGTTCGAGGGAACTTGCAAGCGACCGGCCGGATTGACGGAGCTGCAAGTCTGCATACAAAAGTCGAGTGAAAGATTGAGAGATTACATCCAGAGATGGATCACTTTGCATCATACCGTGGAGAATGTGTCGGACCATCAAGCGGTCTGCGCCTTCAAGGATGGTGTCAAGAACAGAGAGTTGAGCCTGAAGTTTGGTCGAACCGGAGATATGACCCTGAGTCGAATGATGGACATTGCCACCAAATACGCTAACAGTGAAGAAGAGGACAGGCTCCGGAGTGGCAAGTATAAGCCGAGTCAATCGGAAAAAGGAAACTCCAGTCGGAAGCAGAAGCGGAAGGCCGAGCTAGCTGCTCCTGGAGAGGCTCTGGCCATGACTCAGGGCAAATTTAAAGGGAAGCCCAAAGGATCTTGGAACCCCAAGAAGGTAAAGGATAAAGAAGGAAATGACGTGATGGATCTACCGTGTCACATCCACACGAAGAAAGACGAAGAGGGTAACTTCATCTACCCAAAACATACCACTCGACAGTGCCATCTCTTAATCCAGCAGTTTCAAGGAAAATAGCCCAAGGACAAAGAGAAGGAGTCGGACAAGGCCGAGGACAAGGAGGACAGTGATGGAGGGTACCCTCATGTCAATTCCACCCTGATGATTTTTGCTGATGTAGAGAGCAAAAGTCGACTGAAAGTGATCAACCGAGAGGTAAATATGGTCGCCCCGGCAACACCAAGCTATCTGAAATGGTCACAAACTCCCATTACGTTCGACCAGTCCGATCACCCTACTCACATTGCCACCCCTGGGAGGCAAGCGCTAGTGGTCGACCCAGTCGTCGAAGGCACTCGACTGACGAAGGTATTGATGGATGGCGGCAGTGGGTTGAATATACTGTATGCAGAGATGCTCAAGGGAATGGGCATTCCGATGTCCAGGCTCAGCTCCAGCAACATGAGTTTTCACGGAGTCATTCCTGGAAAGAAGGCCGAGTCACTCGGCCAAATAGCTCTGGATGTAGTGTTCGGCAACTCGAAGCATTTCCACAAAGAGAAGCTGACATTTGAAGTCGTGGATTTCCAGAGCGCTTACCACGCTATTTTGGGAAGACCAGCCTATGCCCGCTTCATGGCTCGACCATGTTATGTGTACCTCAAATTAAAGATGCCTGGTCCCAAAGGCGTGATCACTATCAATGGCAGTCGGAAGAAGGCAGAAGAGTGTTTCTAGAAAGGCTCGAAAATTGCGGATGCTCAGATAACAGTGGTAGAGCTGGAAGGATACAAGAAAAATGCAGATCCGAGTGATTTGTTGCGGGCCAAGAAGCCCGCCACAGAGTCAGCGTTCCAGTCGTCTGGGGAGACGAAGCCAGTTCATATCCACCCAACTGACCCCAACGCAGCTCCGACCCATATTTCCACAACACTCGACTCTAAATAGGAAGAAGCGCTTATCCAGTTCCTCCGTGAGAACTGGGACATCTTTGCATGGAAGCCAGCTGACATGCCGGGTGTTCCCAGGGGGCTGGCTGAGCATCGCCTTAGAGTCGACTCAAAAGCGAAACCTGTTAAAGAACATCTTTGACGGTCCTCCGTTCAAAAGAAAAAAGCCATTGGCGAGGAGGTGGCTCAACTCCTTGCAGCAGAGTTTATCCGAGAGATATACCACTCCGAGTGGCTCGCCAATGTCGTCATGGTTCCCAAGAAGGACAACTCACTTTGCATGTGCATTGATTTCAAACATATCAATCGGGCCTGCCCAAAAGATCATTTTCCTCTCCCTCGCATCAACCAAATTGTCGACTCGACTGCGGGATGCGAGAGATTGTATTTTTAGGCGCCTATTCCGGGCATCATCAGATCCGTCTGTATGGACCTGACGAAATCAAAACAGCTTTCATCACTCCATTCGGGTGCTTCTGCTATATCACCATGCCATTCAGTCTCAAGAATGCTGGAGCCACGTTCATGAGAATGATTCAAAAGTGTTTACTCACTCAAATCAGTCGGAATGTGGAAGCGTACATGGATGATATCGTGGTCAAGTCACGAAAGGGTTCCGACCTGTTGACTGACCTAGCTGAAACATTTACCAATCTCAGGAGATATGATATCAAGCTTAATCCATCAAAGTGCATATTCGGAGTACCTGGCGGAAAGTTACTCAGTTTTCTCGTTTCAGAACGAGGAATCGATGCTAACCCAGAAAAAGTCGGCACCATACTCCGCATGAAACGTCCTGTGCGTGTGCACGATGTCCAGAAGCTTACTGGATGCTTGGCCGCGTTAAGTCGATTCATCTCTCGCCTCGGTGAAAAGGCGTTGCCTCTTTACCGACTGATGAAGAAGGCAGACAAGTTCGAGTGGACTCCAGAAGCTGATGCAGCGTTTGCCGAGCTAAAAGCTCTGCTCTCGACCCAGCTGGTGCTTGCTGCTCCAATCAGCAAAGAGCCTCTGTTGCTTTACATTGCAGCCACAGGACAGGTCGTCAGTACAATACTTACGGTCGAGCGGGAAGAGGAAGGGAAAACCTTCAAAGTTCAGCGCCTAGTGTATTATCTCTCTGAAGTTTTGACTCCATCGAAGCAAAGATATCCTCATTATCAGAAGCTCGTATATGGGATCTACATGACCATGAAGAAGGTTGCTCATTATTTCTCTGATCATGACATTATAGTCGTCAGCGACGCACCATTGTCAGAGATTCTGCACAACAGAGATGCAACTGGTCGAGTGGCTAAATGGGCGGTTGAACTCCTTCCCCTTGATATCAAATTTGAGGCAAAGAAAGCCATTAAATCCCAGGCTATAGCAGATTTCCTTGCTGAGTGGATTGAACAATAGCAGCCGACTCAAGTTCACTCGGAGCATTGGACCATGTTCTTTGATGGCTCTAAGATGTTAAATGGTTCTGGTGCTCGGGTAGTTTTGGTTCCCCCCGAGGAGATAAGCTCAGATATGTGCTCCAGATCCACTTTGATTCCTCCAACAATGAAGCAGGATATGAAGCACTTTTGTATGGGTTGCGCATGGCCATTTCACTCGGCGTCCGTCGCCTTATGGTTTATGGTGACTCAGATTTGGTGGTCAATCAGGTGATGAAGGAGTGGGACGTTAGAAGCCCAGCCATGACTGGATACTGCAATGCAGTGAGGAAGCTCGAAAAGAAATTCGAAGGGTTAGAGCTCCACCATATACCCCGACTGAAAAATCAAGCGGCTGATGATTTGGCGAAGATAGGATCCAAGAGAGAAGCCATCCCCAGTGATGTGTTCTTGGAGCATATCCATACTCCATCAGTCATAGAAGATCCTTTTACCGACGAAGCTCCGCAACCTAAGAGTGTTACGGTTCCGACTGAGGTTGAAGTTCCAGCAGTGGTCGACCTGATCATGGAAGCTTTAGTGATCACTCCCAATTGGACAGTACCGTATATCGCGTATATCTTGAGGAAAGAGATCCCGGAGGATGAAAAAGAGGCTCGACAGATCGTCCACCGATCTAAAGCCTTTACTGTGATAAGGGGGCAGTTGTACAGAGAAAGCGCGACTGGAGTTGGTCAGAAATGCATAACACCGGAGGAAGGTCGAATAATCCTTGATAACATCCACTCGGCAACCTGTGGCCATCATGCGTCTTCCCGGACCATCGTGGCCAAAGCATACCGAGCCGGATTTTATTGGCCAAGAGCGAATGAAATGGCAAAGGAGATAGTCGACAAGTGTGAGGGATGTCAATTTTACTCCAATATGTCACACAAGCCCGCCTCAGCCTTAAAGACCATACCACTCATTTGGCCCTTTGTAGTATGGGGGTTGGATATGGTCGGCCCTTTGAGAACAGGCAGAAGCGGTTTCACCCATGTGCTGGTAGTAGTCGACAAGTTCACCAAGTGGATTGAGGCCAAACCCATCAAGAACCTCGATGCCGGTACTGCTGTCAGCTTTATCAGAGAATTGATATTCAGATATGGAGTCCCGCACAGCATCATCACTGACAACGGGTCAAACTTCGATTCTGAAGAATTCAGAGCTTTCTGCACGTCTCAAGGCACACGAGTCGACTATGCTTCAGTCGCCCATCCACAGTCGAATGGACAGGCAGAACGAGCCAACGGCTTGATTCTCAAAGGGTTGAAACCCCGTTTGATGCGTGATCTCAAGCATGCGGCTGGTGCATGGGTCGACGAACTTCCCTCGGTGCTTTGGGGGTTAAGGACCACGCCCAACCGGTCGACTGGAAGAACTCCGTTCTTCTTGGTCTATGGAGCTGAAGCAGTCTTGCCGAGTGACCTTCTCCACAATGCTCCTCGGGTCGAGCTCTACACCGAAGCTGAAGCAGAACAAGCACGGCAGGATGCAGTCGACCTTTTAGAGGAAGAAAGGGAGATGGCTCTGATCCGATTGACCATTTATCAACAAGACTTGCGTCGCTTTCACGCCAAAAACCTGAAGAGTCGAGCCTTCCAGGAAGGAGATTTGGTTCTCCGAGTGGATCAACAGAAACCACACAAGCTTGCTCCTTCTTGGGAAGGTCCCTTCATCGTCACCAAGGTTCTCCACAATGGAGCATACCGTCTTTACAATGTCGAGCATCAGATCGACGAGCCCCGAGCTTGGAACGCGGAGCTTCTCCGCCTCTTTTACACTTAAGTATTCACTCGGATGAGTTGTAATAAAAGTACTTCTGTAGTTTATTTATCAAAGACAAGAGCTTTATAATTTTCCCAGTAATTGTTATTACTTTTGTCCACATAAAGCAATCCCCCAGTTGGTGGCTTGGCTGCGAATCTGATTCGCCTAAGTCTGTAAAAAATTCCTAACCGAGTGGTGAGCCAGCCTCCCACTCGAAGACTTAGCTGCGAAATCCGTTTCGCCTAAGTTAAACAAAATCCTACCGAGTGGTAAGCCAGCCTTCCACTCGGAGGCTTAGCTGCAGTCCAAGTACTCGCCTAAGTTTTTGAAAATCCTACCGAGTAGAGAGCAAACCTCCCACTCGGAGGCTTAGCTGCAACCCAGTGCTCGCCTAAGTTTTTGAAAATCCTACCGAGTGGAGAGCAAACCTCCCACTCGGGGGCTTAGCTGCAGCCGAGTGCTCGCCTAAGTTTTTGAAAATCCTATCGAGTGGAGAGCAAACCTCCCACTCGGAGGCTTAGCTGCAGCCCAGTGTTCGCCTAAGTTTTTGAAAATCCTACTGAGTGGGGAGCAAACCTCCCACTCGGGGGCTTAGCTGCAGCCCAGTGCTCGCCTAAGTTTTTGAAAATCCTA
>NC_041385.1:853143680-853167741 GCF_002162155.2 Triticum dicoccoides | reverse complement strand
AGCCTAGTGCTCGCCTACGTTTTTGAAAATCCTACCGAGTGGAGAGCAAACCTCCCACTCGGAGGCTTAGCTGCAGCCCAGTGCTCGCCTAAGTTTTTGAAAATCCTACCGAGTGGAGAGCAAACCTCCCACTCGGGGGCTTAGCTGCAGCCCAGTGCTCGCCTAAGTTTTTGAAAATCCTACCGAGTGGAGAGCAGACCTCCCACTCGGGGGCTTAGCTGCAGCCCAGTGCTCGCCTAAGTGTATTGGGGAACAAGTCGATTGCAATGAGCGCCTCGCTTTAGCGTACAAAAGACACCTCAAACCAAATGCAAACTTATTCAACGTTGAATCCAAGTTCGGATAACACCTAACAGAACTGAAAGTGCTCAGGCGCTAAGCCTGTTAAGGTTTGTCGGTTACAAAACTCACTCGGCATACCGAGGCAAATTTAAAGTATCAAGCTCAGAAGTTTTTTACCCCTCCTGTGGAGGGCTGGAAGGTGCAACAAACTCATCCAGGTCGATTCCATCTGCAATCCGAGTGGCAGCGGCGATGAAGGTCTCCATGAAAGATCGGAAATCGTGCTTCTTGGTGTTAGCCACCCTAAGGGCCGCCAGCTTGTCCTCTCGTGCATCCTTGCAGTGAACGCGGGCCAGAGACAGAGCAACATCCGCGCCACACCTGGAAGAAGACTTCTTCCACTCCTGCACTCGACTTGGGACCTCGTTCAGTCGAGTCATCAGAGACTCGAGATCGTTCTGGAGCGTCTCTCTTGGCCAGAGTGTTGTGTCGATGCGAGAAGTTGCGACCTTCAGCCTCGCGAGATAGTCGACGACAGCAGCAACGCGAGATTCAAGCCGGAGCACGTTCATGGCGACTTCATCTTTCACGGGAGAGTTGATGGGATCCAAGTTTATTTCCAGTCGACCAGTCTCCTCTTCAAAGTTCTGGCAAAATTCTGCAAGCACAACCACCGAGTCAAGACAACAGTCGGATGGAAAGATCACAGTTAAAATGTCTGTTTGATATAAAAGATTACCTTCAAGCATGAGGAATAGCTTCTTGGCGAGCCCACCCTTTCCCACCAACTCACTGGCCTTGTCACTCAGGGCAATCTTATCACTTTTCAGTCGACTGACCTCCTTGTTGGCAGCATCAAGAGCAACTTTCAGATTGGTGTTTTCTTCTTCAAGCTTGGTGACTGAAGCCAGCTTCTCATTTGCGAGCTTGGTCTTCTCTAAAGCCGCTTTCCGCATCTCAGCCAAGTCAAGGTCTTTCTTCTTCAGGGCATCCCTCACTTTGTCTGCAAAGTTACAGTGAGATCAGACTCTGAAAGAAACGAGAGGCAAAGGCAGTCGTCGAGGGCCTCACCAAACATACCTTTAGCTTCCTCCTTCGCCTTCGTTAAGTTCTCTTGGGCCAGTTTCAGATCAAGCTCGAGCTGGATGTGTTTGTTCTCCAACTCAGTATAACGAGCCGCAAGGTCGTAGGATTTCTACGAAGAACCAATCGACAGATGTCAAAGTCAATTCACTTCCGAGTGACTAAGGAAAAATCATAGCGTTTCTAAGACTACGGCCGAATACAAACATTCGACCATAGTCTCGGGGACTACACCCAGTGGGTGCACTCAGCGTGCCCCCACTAGTTTTATCAGTTAGAGTCGACCACTCGACCAACAAAAAAAATGGGAGGTGTTCTTCAGACTATAGTCGACTGCCAGCAGTCGACCACAGTCTCGGGGACTACACCCAGTGGGTGCACTCAGCGTGCCCCCACCGGTCTATGAATCCATTCGACCTAGTCGAGTAAGGAAAAACCTTAAGACATAAAGACTATGGTTGACTGCCAGCAGTCCACCATAGCCTTGGGGACTACACCCAGTGGGTGCACTCAGCGTGCCCCCACTAACCCGGAATTTCAATCAACACACCCAGTGGGTGTAGGACAAACTCTAGGAATTTCAGAAAGAAGGGTTTTCAGATATCATATCCTAACAGAACAGGCGGTGACCGACTGACCTGAACATTACTCTGAAGAGCTGAACTGGCGTCATAGGCTGCCTGGCTGGCTTCTCGGATTGCCTTCCCTTGCTCCATCATGATCCCCGCTTGGCGTATTGCTTCTTTGGCAGCACTAGCTTGGTCTTCTGGGACGTGGTGGGTTGAGAAAAGCGAGGGTTGAGCAGCACTCGACGATGAAGGACGAGCACTCGTCAACGGCACTGCAAACGATACGGTAGGCCGAGTGACATTGTCTCCCTCCACGACCAATGTCTTGGGTGCTGGTACGTCCTGAGTCGCCTTGCCAGCAGACGCTTTCCTGTTCCTTCTCTGCCTCAGTGGTTCCTCGTCGTCGTCGTCGTCGGGAAGGTCGATAACGACGTTAGATGAAGCTGCAGAAAAAGAATCAAAATTAGAGACAAGAAGCCAATCGACCGAAGACGGAACTACAAGAGTCATACCAGGTTTCGAAGTAACAGCATCTTCCATCTCTTGATCTTCAGCCCTGACCGAGGTATCAGAAGTAGCAGCACTGCAGTTCCAGAAGTCAGTCGATTAGCTCATGAGTCGACCAAGAATAAGTTCATTTGGAACAGGCAAACTCAAGTTACACCATTACCCTGAGATAGTGGGGATCACCATCTTCATCTTCGGCAAGACCTTCGCCAACTTCGACGGCGCCACTCGAGATTGCTTCGGAGCTTTCTCAATCGGCACCGGAGAAGTAGTCCGAGGGCGCTTGGTCGACTGCGTGACGGTTGCGACCCCCTTACCACGCTCGGCCGCGGGATCATTGACAATCTTTGAGCGTCTTTCCGAGTGAGGAGGAACAACTTCCTCCTCCTCCTCCTCCTCTTCCTCCTCACCAGAGTCATCACCCTCATCATCGTCATCAGCATCCCAATCCCACTCCTCCGGGCTTTCGCCCCCACTTCCTTCCTCCTCCTCAGTCGGCGTTTGCGCTCCATTGGGCATCGAGTATAACTAAGTGGTGGCCTGTCAGACAACAAAACAAAACAAAGGTCAATCGACCAATTCGCAGCGAAGCAGAATGAATAAAGCAAGATTACAATTGGAGATAAGTGGTCATACCATGTCCGGTGTGTAGGTATAGTCGAGTGGTGGGATCCTCCTAGCCCCTCGAGGGTTGTCCTTATTCCCTGTGATTGCGGCAACCCACCTCTCCAGTGTGGCGTCGTCGACCGCTTCTGGATGGACCCGAGTGGTGTCTTCGGTACCACAGTACAGCCACATCGGGTGGCCTCGGTACTGAAGCGGTTGGATGCGCCGTCTAAGGAAGACCTCCAGAAGATTTTTACCTGAGCTTTCTCCTCAGGAAGCACCTTCAGAGAAGAGGGTTTGTCCACTCGGTCCATGGAGAACGGAGGGAGACCAGTCGACTGCCCCAGCGTCGACTCATCTTGGCAGTAGAACCAGGTCGACTGCCACCCTCTGACCGACTCAGGAAGGGTCATGGCCGGGAAAGTACTCTTACTCCTCATCTGAATCCCAAGACCCCCGCACATCTGGATAACCTTAGTCCTCTCATCATCCGGACTCGCCTTTTTCACCGTCTGTGAGCGACAGGTGAATATGTGCTTAAAGAGACCCCAGTGTGGTCGACAGCCCAGGAAGTTCTCGCACATGGGCACGAAAGCAGCAAGATAGGCAATAGAATTGGGAGTGAAATGGTGGAGTTGCGCCCCAAAGAAGTTTAGGAACCCTCGGAAGAAAACACTCGGCGGTAGAGAGAATCCACGGTCTACATGAGTGGCTAGGAGAACGCTCTCACCCTCCTGCGGCTGCGGTTGCCACTCGGTCCCCGGAAGCCTTGCTGACCCGTGGGAGATCAGACCCTCGTTGGCCAGGTCATTGAGATCCGCCTCGGTGATGGTCGAGCGGATCCAATCCCCATGGACCCAACCTTGCGGCAGGAGAGACCTTGACGAAGATCCGCCCCGACTGGACGCTCTTCCCTTCGCTTTCCCCGTCGCCGTCGCCTTCTTCGCGCGCTCAAGGCCACCGTCTTCTCCTTAACCATTGTCACCGGCGAAGCACGCAAGGAGTGGATAGGCGGAGGCGAGAGCAGGCACAGCGGGCGGAGGCGAAGAGGGCAGAGAGGAGAATGAGACGACACTGTTCAAAAACCCTCGCCCGGCGCTTTATATAAGAACGCTTCCGAGTGGCTGACAAGTAGGCCCGGGCGGTCCTGTCACATCCCGAAACAGTCGCGCATGCGTGATACGTGGCGAAAAAGGTGGCGCAGAAATTGAGGCGTCCACGCCTTATCCCATCCGAGTACCGCGGTCCGCCCCGCTTTGCGCGCTTCCCAAAATTCGGATGCCACAAAATCGGCTAACGGCAGATCAATCTGTCAGACGATAGATTTCCTGCGATCCGTCGCTCGGAAGTTCACTAAATTCAAAAGTTCACTCGACAGAAGAAAGGAATGGATCAAGGCAACTGAAAGAAAAATTGCTGCCATCATTACAAAAGATTATTGATCCAAGATGAGACATGTTCGGAACACAAAAATTGGTCGGAAAGATTATAAACTCCTTCCTCACTCAAACCTCGATCCATTCGGGGGCTAATGATGAAGTCATGTACCTAGGGTAGGGTCACGGGCCTGTCCAAAGTACCCTCCCCAAGGACATCTTCAGAAGAAGCTACCTTCCAGTCGATTAAGAGGGATTCCACTCGACTGACTCGAAGACACTCGACGATGAAGACTCACTCGACCACCAAGAGACCAAGAGCCACTCTACATCCAAATGGTCTGTAATTAAGCAGTCTTTATAGTCATGATGACACTTTACGTAAGGCATTACCAGTAACGCCTATCTTTATGTACTTTAAACCCTGCATAACTGAGGGTCGGAGGGGTCAGGCAGACACTATATAAGCCACCCCCCTCCTCGGTGTAAAGGGTTCGCACCCCTGTAACTCATACACACATAATCCAGTCGACCGCTTCCGGGCTCCGAGACGTAGGGCTGTTACTTCCTCCGAGAAGGGCCTGAACTCGTAAATCCCTTGCGTATACAACTACTCCATAGCTAGGATCTTGCCTCTCCATACCTAACCCCCATTCTACTGTCAGACTTAGGACCACGACAGAATCAACATGACCGAAAGATAAAGTTCTTACGATCAGATCGTGGAGGAGAATATTTAAGTCACGAATTTGGTACGCACTTAAGGAAATGTGGAATCGTTTCACAACTCACGCCACCCAGAACACCTCAGCGTAACAGTGTGTCCGAACATCGTAATCGCACTCTATTGGATATGGTGCGATCTATGATGTCTCTTACCGATTTACCGCTATCATTTTGGGGATACGCTCTAGAGACAACTACATTCACTTTAAATAGGGCTCCGCCTAAATCCGTGGAGACGACACCGTATGAATTATGGTTTGGGAAGAAACCTAAGCTGTCGTTTCTAAAAGTTTGGGGATGTGATGCTTATGTCAAGAAACTTCAACTTGAAAAGCTCGAACCCAAGTCAGAAAAATGCGTCTTCATAGGATACCCTAAGAAAACCATTGGGTATACCTTCTACTTAAGATCCGAAGGCAAGATCTCTGTTGCCAAGAACGGGTCCTTTCTGGAAAAAGAGTTTCCCTCGAAAGGAGTAAGTGGGAGGAAAGTAGAACTCGATGAAGTACTACCTCTTGAACCAGAAAGTAGTGCAGCTCAGGAAAATGTTCCTGTGGTGCCTACACCGACTGGAGAGGAAATTAATGATGATGATCAAGGTACTTCGGATCAAGTTGCTACTGAACTTCGTAGGTCCACAAGGACACGTTCCACACCAGAGTGGTATGGCAACCCTGTCCTGGAAATCATGTTGTTAGGCAATGGTGAACCTTTGAACTATGAAGAAGCGATGGCGGGCCCAGATTCCAACAAATGGCTTGAAGCCATGCAATCCGAGATAGAATCCATGTATGAAAACAAAGTATGGACTTTGACAGACTTGCCCGATGGTTGGCGAGCGATAGAAAACAAATGGATCTTTAAGAAAAAGACGGACGCGGATGGTAATGTTACCATCTATAAAGCTTGACTTGTCGCTAAGGGTTATCGACAAGTTCAAGGGGTTGACTACGATGAGACTTTCTCTCCCGTAGCTAAGCTGAAGTCCGTCCGAATCATGTTGGCAATTGCCGCATACTATGATTATGAGATATGGCAGATGGACGTCAAAACGGCATTCCTTAACGGGCATCTTAAGGAAGAACTGTATATGATGCAGCTGGAGGGTTTTGTCAATCCTAAGAATGCTAACAAGGTATGCAAGCTCCAGCGATCCATTTATGGGCTGGTGCAAGCATCTCGGAGTTGGAACATTCGCTTTGATGAGATGATCAAAGCGTTTGGGTTTATGCAGACTTATGGAGAAGGCTGCGTTTACAAGAAAGTGAGTGGGAGCTCTGTAGCATTTCTCATATTATATGTAGATGCCATACTTTTGATGGGAAATGATATATAACTTTTGGACAACATTAAGGCCTACTTGAATAGGTGTTTTTCAATGAAGGACCTTGGAGAAGCTGCTTACATATTAGGCATCAAGATCTATAGGGATAGATCGAGACGCCTCATAGGTCTTTCACAAAGCACATACCTTGATAAGATATTGAAGAAGTTCAAAATGGATCAGTCCAAGAAAGGGTTCTTGCCTGTGTTACAAGGTGTGAGATTGAGCTTGGCTCAATGCCTGACCACGGCAAAAGATAAAGACGAGATGAGTGTCATCCCCTATGCTTCAGCCATAGGATCTATTATGTATGCCATGCTGTGTACCAGACCTGATGTAAACCTTGCCGTAACTTTGGTAAGAAGGTACCAAAGTAATCCCGGCAAGGAACACTGGACAGCGGTCAAGAATATCCTGAAGTACCTGAAAAGGACTAAGGACATGTTTCTCGTTTATGGAGGTGACGAAGAGCTCGTCGTAAAGGGTTACGTCGACGCTAGCTTCGACACAGATCTGGATAACTCTAAGTCACAAACCGGATACGTGTACATGTTGAATGGTGGAGCAGTAAGCTGGTGCAGTTGCAAGCAGAGCGTCGTGACGAGATCTACATGTGAAGCGGAGTACATGGCAGCCTCGGAGGCAGCGCATGAAGCAATTTGGGTGAGGAGTTCATCACCAACCTAGGAGTCATACCCAATGCATCGGGGCCGATCAAACTCTTCTGTGACAACACTGGAGCTATTGCACTTGCCAAGGAGCCCAGGTTTCACAAGAAGACCAGGCACATCAAGCGTCGCTTCAACTCCATTCGTGAAAATGTTCAAGATGGAGACATAGAAATTTGCAAAGTACATACGGATCTGAATGTCGCAGATCCGTTGACTAAACCTCTTCCGCGAGCAAAACATGATCAACACCAGAACTCTATGGGTGTTCGATTCATCACAATGTAACTAGATTATTGACTCTAGTGCAAGTGGGAGACTGTTGGAAATATGCCCTAGAGGCAATCATAAAAGGATTATTATTATATTTCCTTGTTCATGATAATTGTATTTATTCATGCTATAATTGTATTATCCGGAAATCATAATACACGTGTGAATACATAGACCACAATATGTCCCTAGTGAGCCTCTAGTTGACTAGCTCGTTGATCAACAGATAGTCATGGTTTCCTGACTATGGGCATTGGATGTCATTGATAACGGGATCACATCATTAGGAGAATGATGTGATGGACAAGACCCAATCCTTAGCATAGCACAAGATCGTGTAGTTCGTTTTGCTAGAGCTTTTCCAATGTCAAGTATATTTTCCTTAGACCATGAGATCGTGTAACTCCCGGATACCGTAGGAGTGCTTTGGGTGTACCAAACGTCACAACGTAACTGGGTGACTATAAAGGTGCACTACAGGTATCTCCGAAAGTGTCTGTTGGGTTGACACGAATCGAGACTGGGATTTGTCACTCCGTATGACGGAGAGGTATCTCTGGGCCCACTTGGTAATGCATCATCATAATGAGCTCAAAGTGACCAAGTGTCTGGTCACGGGATCATGCATTACTGTACGAGTAAAGTGACTTTCCGGTAACGAGACTGAACGAGGTATTGGGATACCGAGGACCGAGTCTCGGACAAGTAACGTACCGATTGACAAAGGGAATTGTTTACGGGGTTGATTGAATCCTCAACATCGTGGTTCATCCGATGAGATCATCAAGGAGCATGTGGGAGCCAACATGGGTATCCAGATCCCGCTGTTGGTTATTGACCGGAGAGCCGTCTCGGTCATGTCTACGTGTCTCCCGAACCCGTAGGGTCTACACACTTAAGGTTCGGTGATGCTAGGGTTGTAGAGATATGAGTATGCAGCAAACCGAAAGTTGTTCGGAGTCCCGGATGAGATCCCGGACGTCATGAGGAGTTCCGGAATGGTCCGGAGGTAAAGAATTATATATAGGAAGTGCAGTTTCGGCCACCGGAAAAGTTTCGGGGTCACCGGTATTGTACCGGGACCACCGGAAGGGTCCCGGGGGTCCACCAGGTGGGGCCACCTATCCTGGAGGGCCCCGTGGGCTGATGTGGGGAGGGGACCAGCCCCTGGTGGGCTGGTGCGCCCCCCCTTGGGCCCCCCTCTGCGCCTAGGGTTGGAAACCCTAGGGTGCGGGGCGCCTCCACTTGCCTTGGGGGGCACTCCACCCCCCTGGCCGTCGCCCCCCCGGGAGATCTCATCTCCAGGGCCGGCGCCCCCCCTGGGGGCCTATATAAAGGAGGGGGGAGGGAGGTCAGCCGCACCCTGAAGTCTTGGCGCCTCTCTCTCCCCTGCTACACCTCTCCCTCTCGCAGAAGCTCGGCGAAGGTCTGCCGGAACTCTGCTGCATACACCACCACGCCGTCGTGCTGCTGGATCTTCCTCAACCTCTCCCTCCTCCTTGCTGGATCAAGGTGCGGGAGATGTCATCCGCTCCGTACGTGTGTTGAACGCGGAGGTGCTGTCCGTTAGGCACTTGGTCATCGGTGATTTGGATCACGACGAGTACGACTCCCTCAACCCCGTTCTCTTGAACGCTTCCGCTCACGATCTACAAAGGTATGTAGATGCACTCCTATCATTCGTTGCTAGATGAACTCATAGATGGATCTTGGTGAAACCGTAGAACTTTTTTATTTTCTGCAACGTTCCCCAACAAATACAACATTAATTAAAAAAACACCGCCATCGACCATTAATTAAAAAAATTTACAGGCATCCACCATTAAGAAGATTGCTATCACTTTGAATGTTCTCTGGTCGAGACAGGTGAACATCCAAAGTGATAGTCCATCTCCTTAACAAGAGCTTAATGAATACCGAAGCTTACTGCATGTGGACTATCCCACTATTTAAACAAGTTTCGTTGCTTGTCTCTAAGCGAGGTGGGACTAAACTTTGATGGTGGCATTATAATTACCGAGAGACACTCTCGGAAACTTCACTGTTGCCGAGAGCCCCTCTCGGTAACAGTGTGGATCATAAATCTGAAAAAACGCCGGCATCCAATTTTAGAATACGACAACCACTATGAATTTTTGCTAGTTGATTGTACAGATTCTTACTAATGAAGACCGAGGTGGGACTAAATGTTTGCCGAGAGCCACTCTTGGCAAAGTGTTACAGCCGTCGCCGTGCCGTTAGTCGTTGCCGACTGTTCCACGTGGCAATACTTTGCCGAGTGTAACCTGATGGCCCTCGGCAAACAGTGCCTTTGCCGAGTGTAACCTGTTTGCCGAGCAATACTGTCGGCAGCACCATGTGTTTGCGGACGGATCTCGGCGAGGGATCCATGGCGACCTGACCTCCAGACTGTTCCCCGGCGGCAGAGACGCTGGCCCGTCAGGTGTGTGCAGCGGCGGGTGGCCGGCTGCCAGGGCCTCGGCCTAATCTGTAGCAGAGGAAGAAGATAATGCGAGTAAGAGAGAGGAAAGCATGGTTGGGCGTTGTTTCAGGACAGGGAGACGTGTGAGGGCCCACAAGGAACGTGTCGATCGTGCAAGGCGGCGGACAAACATTGCGGATCCGTCGGGCGATGACAATCATTTCCCTTTGTTTAGCGGGAAAAGTTAAAATGTGTTAAAATTTAACGAGTTCTGATAGATCAAGTTTGGGGCGTGCTACCGTAGGTCGGCGGATCATTTGAAATAATTTGCCGCTTGGCGAGCCGTCGGATCATGCTCAATCTAGTGCCCGAGCGTCATCCTCTGTTTCTGCAACATAGGTCGTGTTGCAGAAACATTAGACAACGTAAGTCGTGTTGTAGAAACATGTGCAAAGAGATCGTGTTGCTGAAATTTTTTGCAGTAGAGATGATGTTGCAGAAATACTTGCAGACTTTTTTTGCAACAGAAGTCAAGTTGCAGAAAATTTATGCAATAGAGATAATGTTGTAGGAACTGCTGTTGCGGCTGAAACTTGAGGAGGCGACAACCATGGACAACGGCGGAGCTATGTTGGGGCCGAGGGGGGCCGTGGCCCTCCCAGCTTTGGAGAAAACCCTGAAGAATTTTTTTTGAAGGGCCAAGATGAGGTGAAAATTAGCCTCCCGCCAAGCTATTTGTCATTTACGTTTCGCACCCCAATGGTTTTGGTCTAGCTCCGCCACTGACCATGGACTCAGGAGGAGCAGCATGGGGAGGTGTCAGCTTGGGGGGGGGGGTCATGCTTGTCGGCAGCCTCATCAACATGCTTGTCTGCGGCCTCATAAGTGGCGTTCGTGCTTGCCGACGACATCGTTGGAGTGTTTGCTGGTGGCGGTGATCTGAGCAGCGTGTGGAGGATTTGGCTTGACAGGGGCTCGGGAGGAGCACGGGAGTCGGGATCTAGATCCCACAACACATCAAATGTCTTTTTGTATGGTAATACGTGTCTCAATTATATCATAAGGATCATAGTACAAGCCACGTACGGACCGACCTGACAAAATTGAAAAGACAGCAAAACGCTAAGACTTTGCACAAAGGAACAACAACCAAGAAGTAAAATTACAATCAAGACTGAAGAAACCTCTAAACTTGACACCAACGCCCGTCACAGGCCTCTGGAACCACCATAGCAGCCACCAGAGGAAAAAAATGACAGATCACCTTCACACCCGAGCTCGAAGCGGCTCTATTGCTGATATGCAGCTTTACGGACCTTCAAGGTGGCTCATCAAAAGCGAAACCATTACCGTTGAACGAATCGGACCGGGGCAATACACCGGACACGCCATCGAACTCCAGATCTGGCATCCCCACACGACTAAGACACAGGAGGAGAAAACAACACCTGCCATCCATGAACCACGTACCCAGCACACGTTCCACCATCTTCCAAATGCCGCCGATGCAGACCACAATCTGCATCTGCTCCTGGACTACCTCCCAAATTCCGCGCCGGCGCTGGAGCAAACGCCGTCGCAACGGTGGAGCCTGAGAACACAAGTCCACCACGAGAATGTCGCAGCCACCACGCCATCCTTGCGTGAATAGACTGATTTCCAAATCCATGCCCAACCATAGGACCAATCGCCTCGTCGGAGTAGGATCTGAAGAAACTTTATTGAGCGCTGCCATCGCCGCCGCCGAAGCCAAGACGATGAACAACCTAAAAATCTAAACTAGGAGAGTAAAGAATGATCCACACACGTGGATCCGACGACCCTCCTCACCACTGACGACCGAGGACGCCGGAGGACGGCGGCATGAGAGACTCCTGGCGGCAAGGTGGCCTTTTCTTTCTTCAAGCGGAGACTGCAACAACTACTGAGTTGAAAAAGGTGTACGTAATACGCTGCTCCTGAGCCCTCTGATTGAAATCAGATCTGACGGCTACGGAGGGTGCGGCCCATGCGTCGTTATCAGTCGGATGATTAGGACCATTTCCCATCAAATTTGGAGAGAATTTTAGAAAACTTGGTGAGGACCGAAAACAATTTTTTTCTTTCTTTCTTGGTATGTCCAGCGGCAAGATAGACGTGTAGTACTTAACACCAGAGCGAATCGGACTAGGTACATGTATGTACAGGTGCCGGCTATATATGACATATCTGCCTGATCCGCAGCATACGATTGTCGATCCGATCACGATCTAGAACCAACTTGCCGCGTGGGAGGGCCGTTGGTGCAAGACTATTTGGCGTGGAATTATACAAAGAATGGAGTCTTTACGGTTCGGTCAGCCTACCACCTATGCATGGAGCAGAAGAGGGCTCGGAGGGGCTCGCCGGGCGCATCTTCGTCAGTGGCGAACCATAAAGCCTGGATGAATTTGTGGGATACGGTGGCGCCGGGCAGAGTAAAGGTTCATACCTGGAGGCTTCTACGGAATGGGCTTGCTGTAGGTTCGGAACTACATCGAAGAAGGATTAAGCCAGGGGTATTCTGTGCGGCTTGTGGAAGAGAAGAAACGAACTTGCACCGGTTTTGGAGATGCCCTCATTCTGCAATGTTTTGGAAAATTATGCACTCGGAACTGGGAGTACCGGTGGCGATCCCGCCGGAGAGGATCTACTCTCAGAGTGCATTAGCTCGTTGGCTCCTGAGCTGGTTTGAAGATGCAACGGAAGATGAAAGAGCGGTCATGGTGCAGAGCCTCTATGCCTTATGGTTGGCACGGAATAACACGCGGGAGGGAAAGAAGATAGAAGACGCGGCTGAGATAGCAGCAAGAGTGCGACGACTCATGGAGGAGTGGCAGTCTATACATGGCAAGGCAAGCAAAGTCCTGGCCGAGGTCAAACAGCAGCGATGGAGCACTCCGGATTTAGGCTGGGTCAAGGCGAACGTTGATGGGGCATGCACGAAGAGGGGGGAGAAAGGAGCAGTGGGCGTGGTCTTCAGGAACGACGATGGAGCATTTCTTGGAGCTGCATGCAATTACTACCCGCAGGGGGGTGATCCACAGAAAATGGAGCTGCTTGCATGCAAAAGGGCGGCAGAACTCGCAGGATTTTTTCATATATCCAGCCTGCATATTGAGGTGGATTGTCAGGAGGTGGCTCGCAAGCTCCAGAGTGTGGAAGAGGATCTATCTGTGCTGGGTCCAATGGTCAAGCAGGTGAAGGCTATGCTCGCAAACATAGATAGATGGAAGGTGACGTGGGTAAGGAGAACGGCGAACGGCGCGGCGCACGGGTTGGCCAAGGAGGGGGTAACAAATAATCTGAGCAAAGTGTGGGTGCAAGCACCACCAGATTGTATTCTTCATATTATTTCTGCAGAAATTCCTGCGTTTTATGAATAAAAAGAGACGTGGTTGAATTCAAAAAAAAAAAAAAGAACCAACTTGCTGCGATGCACCAGACGTGGTGGTCGGACCTCCCGCCGGAACTGCTCCGAGAGGTTTCCTCCCGTCTGCACGTCCCCACCGATTTCGTCCGGTTCCACGCCGTGTGTAAGCCATGGAGCGACTCACACGGACCATCGACAACGACGGGAACTGGTCAGCTCCTGCCGTGGCTCCTGGCGCCCAGCAAGAAGAGCGAGGACTCCCTCACCTTCAGATGCGTCTTCTCCAACACAAGCTACGTCCCGCCGCCGCCCATATCTGATGGCAGTAGCACCGGGATAAATTGGGTGACCAGCGCCGACGGCACCGCCGTCCGCTACTTCACCGCCTTCGAACCCCACGGCCCAACATTCTACGACCCTCTCGCCGGAGGACCCCCCACCCACCTGCTTCCTGGTATCTCACCGCATGGGTTGGGGAAGAATCCCAGTGGCATCATCTACAACGACGGCGCCATCCTTGTGTACAGCAAACTGGACAGCATCGACACATTTACCGCCGAGTTCAGGGCGGCGCTCCTGCGTCCCGGTGACACCGAGTGGATGTTTATCCACAAGACTCTCGAATCCCCCTCCGACCAAGAGTTCTGTGTCGCGTATCACAATGGCAAGATCCATGTGACCGTTGAGAACAGCCTCTGGCACGTTGTGAGCGTGACCGAGCAGCCCACAGCCGCAACCAACAGCGACGATGTGCTGGTTCTTAGGCTATCTTCGATGCCGCGCCAGTGCGACGGCAACTTGTACGAGCACAGCTATGTGCTCGAGTCCCGTGGGGAGCTGTTGTGGGTGTCGGTGCACATTTTGTTCGATTACCCCGACAAAGATAAGAATGGCGTCGACGACCTCGTCGACGCACTCTCGATGTCCATCCACACACTTGAGAAGGTCACCAAGGAACCAGAAAAGTTGTTGTGGATGAGGAAGGATGGCCGGAGCCTAGAGGACCGCGTGTTGTTCCTAGGGTGGCCCAATAGTTTCGCCGTGGACGCGTCGCGTATGGGCATGAGTGGTGGATTCGCCTACTTCTTGTACTACGATGACCAGGGCGGCCGCCTGCAGCATGAGCGACATGGCGTGTTCAGGTACAACCTCATTGATAACACGACAGAGTTTGTCGAGTGGCTGCCCCATGGATTGGACAGCGACATGTGCATGTGGTTCCTCCCCCAGGTCATGGTTGCTCCAATCCACCACGGTCCATCTAATACGCCAAGAAGCAATAACACTTGTGTTGGGGTGCTGATGCCCAACCTACCTCTTATTGCGAAGAGCTCTTGGCTGCAACACTTGTTTAGCATACTGCAACACTTGTTCAGCATGTTCAATAGACTGTTTGGTGGCAAGGTGACATACTAGATGTAGACCCAGGCCTCACATGGTATTGGAATCGTCGCCATAAGCGTTTCCTCGAGGTGAGCATGGTGAAACAGAGGAGTTGACGGAGTAAAGATTCTTCCACCCGTATGGGGAGGTGTAGTTCGAGTGCTCGACTAATTGTCCAGATAGATTGACTGTCATAGTTATCATGCTCCAGTTATTCATTAGGATTATCTTTTTTTCTTAATTTGTCTAATATGTAGTGAATTTGTCTGTTAGCTCTACTCGCTATAGAGCTAGGTTACAAGATGAAATTTTATATCAATCGCTTATACTAGCTAGGTTAAAAAACCACGAGGCATGTTCCCGCAGAAAGGATAAACGAGATTTGCACATCACTACACTGTATCATGTGATCAATCATTGGCATGAAATTGCCCCGGATTCTAGCTCTCGAATTCTAACATTTATGTAAAGTGTATTTGCTTGATGTTCTTAAAGAGGGACATCTCATCGTTGTGTGATGCATAACAGAGTAGAGGCTGGAGAAAATCCTAAGAGAGTGGTTTTTCTATTCCCGGGTGTCCCTACACCCTCCTGAGCATCATACAAATTTTGCTGAACATGGACAAAAAACCCAATGGAATCTAGATTACCACAAAGAAACATTCACACACATAAATCTAGCATAAGTCGTTCACTGATGTCATACTACTAAGAGAACATACAACACACAAGATCACAAGCAAGGGGGAAAGATAATGTGCAAGGGTGTTCGCCAATGCGATATTGTCGGCGACCTCCTGCCCCCCGTCCCCTCGTTGGACGTTTTCGCCTGTACCCGCCACTGGTCCTATGATCCGTTACAACGCTCTCCCCTGTCTACAAATCTGAAGCCTAGAGGAGTGGATACGGATTAGGGAATCCTCAGGAGTTTTATGACATGCCTGCGTGACACACGCAGCCCACGCGACCCAAACAAAACTGAAAGAGGCCGACGAAACAAACGCACATGGGCGATAGCGCGTGCACAAGGCAATCCCAACTGCTTCTCAAAACGTGAATCTTGGAGCAAAATGATCATACGGTTCAGGGTTAGATGTGCTCTAACTTATTCACATCCTGATGAGAATTAGCACATTCGTTCTATTAATACATTTATAAAATCGAGATAATCATGGTACTCAAGAATAATCAGTACATATGATTTTCAATTTTCCAATATAGATAATTATTCCTAGTCAATTTTTAAAAGTTTGACTTATGACATAAAGGACTACTAACCAAGCTAGCTTGATCTATCACTACACTGAAAAATACAAAGGCAAGCCAATCTAGGAGCAGCAACAGATACAAACATTCAGTTTTATAATCATCAAAATGAAAATCAAAGTTTTTTGATCTATCTGTGCTGACACGGACGTTGTGGTGGCTGTCCCTCCTTAATCAAGCTAACCTCGAGATGGCATCCATCCAAAACCAGTTCATTGAGAGCAGAAGAGCATCTTCCTCATGGGAATGTGTCGTCTCTATGGTCACATGGCCAATACCCTTTGAGGCCCTTGTCTTCTTGTAACAAATCACCTTAGCATTGGACAGGCGGTGGCGCGGGCGTGGACCGGCGCTCCTGGCCGTGTGGATGGCGGGTGCCCCGGTGGACGGGAGCCATGGTGCTGCGGCGGCTGTGGCTCGCGGTGGAGCCAGATCTGGCCGCCCCTGCCCCCCTGTTTCAAGAGCTCCGCCCCGGCCAGATCTGTCCGGCTTCTTTGCGGGCAGCCGAATCTTGCATCGGTGGGTGGTGGAGGTGGTGTTTCCAAGACCGGGAGAAATTCCAGGCCGGCCTCGGCGGTCTTGGCGGCGGCGACGCTCTTGGCGCCGTTCCCCTCCCTGGAGGCGTCGTTCAGGTCAGATCCGTCGCCCCCCCATCCCTCTAGTCTCCCGGGTGAAAACCTCAACTTTGTTGGGCGGCGGCGGCGCCCTTGGCGTCGCGTCGTTCCTGAAGGCGCCGTTTTTGGGAGCTAGGTGGGCAGTGGGCTCCTCGGAGATGCTGTGGGTGTGCAGCGGCGGCAGTAGCTGGTCTTCTTTGTCTGCGACGAGATCTCCAGTGGCTCTTCGCCTACAGGGACGCTATGCTACTGCTCCTCCGTCCGTTCCGTTCTGGCAGCTCTTTCTCTTTCGTGTCCAGTCCGTGGGTGTTGGGTGGTGCGCTGCTCCATGAGATCATTCTGAGGCTAGGCGGGTGAGCTAGGTTCCTTTCCAGATGCAGCCTGCCGGTGTCTTTCCCCCCAGGTTCAAGGGTGAACTGCTACACTGTCAACGGTTTGGCGCCTTCGAGCCAGGCGAGGAGACAGGGGTCTTCTTTGACAGTGGGCTGGGAGGTCATGGCAATCCGGGGCCGCTGGTGATTTGGCGACGGCGTGCCCTCCCTCGCCGTCTGAATGGCTGATCCTGTGCTGTCATTCTCCTTCTCCCTGGTGATTTGTATGCGAATGAGGACCTACACATCCCTGAGCTGCGTGTCTCCTTGTTCGATCATTTAGCTGGGTGTGTGTGAGGCTTGTGTGCTGCTGTCCAGGCCTCTGTATCTTGTCGTTTTTTCATTTTCTTGTGTTGGTTTCGAGTCAGTAATCCTGGCCGGTTGATGGCTTTGTTAATTCAAAGCCGAGCTCTTCTGAAGCCTTTGTTCTAAAAAAAATTGGACACTTTACCGTGCTCGCTGAAGAAGAGCCGTAGCTGAGTGTTCTTCACCGTGAGAGGAAGATTGCGCACCAGCACCTTAAAACTAGGCACACGATGTCTCTGGATGTGAATGGTGTGTCTTGGTGGACTAGAAATTCTTGGAGCTATTTGCTGTTGCTGCTTTGGTGACTCCTCACTGATTCCTAGCGGAGCAAAATGAATGGCATATTAGCACATGTATATGGTTGCATCGGCTTGATGTGACGATAAGGTCAACATAAGGATTTTGTTATTGAAAAACAAATTTGAGAAGGCGTATGCACAGTTCCGGCTTAAACTCTTGTACGTTGAGCTTGATGCGACCATAATAACGGTAGATTTTATTATACGAGAATTCCAACTTAAGAAATCGGAACAGTTTTTATCAGTGTATATGTACGTATCTGGGGAAGAGTAATGACAAATTCAGGGTTGAACCAGAGGCACATTTTGTAGTCCCAACATCGAGGGAACCGCTGTACAAGCTCAGCTCTGCCATTGATGAGGTTGCACCTGAACACGGCATGCCTCCCATATGTAAAGGCATTATTATTGTGGTACACGAAGTAGGCACACCCGCCATTTCCATTGGGCACCCGCCCCGCATCCACAACAAAGCTATGGCGTGTACCGAGGAACAACACGCGGTCGGCCAGACTACGGCCATCCTTTCTCACCCATCTCATCTTCTCCAATGGCGAGGATTGTGACAACAGAGGCTCCTCAAGTGCCTGCACTGACACCTTAACTTTGACAAGGTAGGGGTTTGTCCCTATGAGATACCTGTCATGTTCCCGGGTGTTAATAGACACCCATAGAATCTCGTACCGGGACTCAAGGACGTAGTTGTAATTGGAGGTGGATTGGCCAAACCACAATTGCACAACGGGCATCCCCCGGCTCTCGGCAAGCTCACCAGGGGCGATATTGCTGTTTGGTGTGCCGGGGCTCCACCATTGGTCAGCCTCCATGACGGCCAGGATCTTACCATCACCGTGGTATGTGACAGACGACAAAACAGGTTGAGGAGGTGGCCAGTCCCGGTAGCGAAACTAATAGTAGGCCCCCCGGCTTGCGACGTGCGGTATCTTCATCCCGGCTTGCGGCGTGCACCGCAGGTCAGGACAGTAGGCCTCCGAAACTCCACCTGTTTGAGTCTTGTATGGGAGAAGGGTGATAAGGTTTTTGGAAAGCGCTCAGCGTGGCTATTGGTTGCTTCATCACGGACGACCCGGACACCGACGACTACTTCTCCAACGATGACTTCTTCCCCGGCGTCGACAACCTCTTCGACAACATGACTGAAGAGGACACCAACTCCAAGACCGGTACTTCTGCTGTTGCTCCGTACGTCTTCGTGACCTCTCTCTTTAAGATCATGCTACAGTTTATTGCTCTAGTTTTTCTTGTTCTACCCTCTGTTCTACATGTGTTATGTTTTAGTTCACATGTACAAATGCTATTTTGAGCCGGTTGGGTTTTGAGCCGGCACTAGTAGAAACTCCACCTGTTTGAGTCCTGTATAAATGCACTAGTAGAAAAAGGACCTAATATGGGACACATTAGTGCCGGTTGGGTTTTGAGCCGGCACTAATGTGTCCATTAGTGCCGGTTCCAACGGCTAGCCGGCCGTTCTCATTAGTACCGGTTCGTGGCGAACCTATAGTACCGGTTCGTGCCACGAACCGGTACTTAAAGAGGGTGGTGGCAGGGTGTTGTCAGTCTGGGGCCCGTCCAGCACCTTTAGTACCGGTTCGTGGCACGAACCGGTACTAAAGGTCGACGTACATAAACCCTTCGCCCCCCCCCCCGAGCCACTCTGTTCTTCCCCTTTCCCCTCACTTCCTCTGTTCTTCCCTCTCTCTCCTCGAACTCCTCACAAATTTTGCCCAAAATTTGTCAAGATTTGAAGGCCCCCATCCATTCAAATGATCACAAAGATTAGCAACTTTGTCCTTTCAACTCTCATTGCTAGATTAGCTCTTGCAATGCTTTGTATAGTGATTAATTTGGGAGGAATAATTATATTTGCTAGTATTTGATTTATATGCAATTTGAGCACAAAAATAACACTTAGTTTGCATATGTAGGTGTGGTTTACTTAGTGCCTTCTTAATCTCCGTCGTAACCACCGTCGATCGCCCGCACCGTCCCATCGCCGGCACCACCTTCTGATGAGGCTCTTGTTCATGAATGTTTTACATTACCAAATTGATGTTTATGTGATTTGGATATATAGTTACTCGTATAATTATCTTACCCGTACGTTGTTTGTTATACATAGTGCCATGGTTTTGATATCCGTCCCCGTCGGCCCTCGTCCTTGTTATGATTCGGATGTGGTATATTCTCTTTTAAAACTAGTTGTTGCATTTCGTGTTTATGACAAATTATGCCCATCAAGTTGACATAGATATTTTTATCTAGGAGGTATGTGAACCGGAAATTCCAACCGACCCTATTGTCGAGAGGTTAAATTTAGTTGAAAGAGAAAACGAGTATTTGAAAAAAAAATTGAAAAGAATTGAGGGGGAGAAGATGGAATTGGAGTTGCATGTTGCCGATGTCGTCGATGATCACAAGATCAAGATGGAGAAAATGGGGTTGAAGATTAGAAAGATTAGAAAATATGCCATTGATAGTGTGGCTTGGTATCATTATGCTGTTGGATCAATTGTTACCTTAATTGCGATCTTCATCGCATTTGTTGTTGCATTTAAATTCTTTAGCTGCAATGGAAGGCAGAGAATGGTGTATCTGACAAGGAATTTGGAAAGTTGCTGATAATGATAAAGAATATGCTTCCAAAGGACAACGAATTGCCCGAAAGTACGTATGAAGCAAAGAAGGCTGTCTGCCCTCTAGGGTTAGAGGTGCAAAAGATACATGCATGCCCTAATGACTGCATCCTCTACCACGGTGAGTACGAGGATTTGAATGCTTGCTCGTTATGCGGTGCATTGCGTTATAAAATCAGCCGCGATGACCCTGGTGATGTTGAGGGTGAGCACCCCAGGAAGAAGATTCCTGCCAAGGTGATGTGGTATGCTCCTATAATACCATGGTTGAAACGTTTGTTCCAAAACAAAGAGCATGCGAAGGCGATGCGGTGGCACGCAGAAGACCGTAAGAAAGACGGAAAGTTGAGAGTACCCGCTGACGGTTCGCAGTGGAGAAAAATCGAGAGAAAGTACTGGGAGGAGTTTGTAGGTGACCCAAGGAACGTATGGTTTGGTCTAAGCGCAGATGGCATTAATCCTTTTGGGGAGCAGAGCAGCAACCATAGCATGTGGCCTGTGACTCTATGTTTGTATAACCTTCCTCCTTGGTTGTGCATGAAGCGGAAGTTCATTATGATGCCAGTGCTCATCCAAGGCCCTAAGCAACCCGGCAACGACATTGATGTGTACCTAAGGCCATTAGTTGAAGAACTCTTACAACTGTGGAATGGAACAGGTGTACGTGCGTGGGATGAGCACATGGGGGAAGAATTTGACCTAAAGGCGTTGCTGTTCGTGACCATCAATGATTGGCCTGCTCTCAGTAACCTTTCAGGACAGACAAACAAGGGATACCGCGGATGCACGCACTGTTTGGATGATACCGACAATATATATTTGAATAGCTGTAAGAAGAATGTGTACCTGGGACATCGTCGATTTCTTTCGAGCAGGCATCCCGTAAGAAAGAAAGGCAAGCATTTCAAAGGTGAGGCGGATCACCGGACAAAGCCTCGCCACCGTACTGGTGCTGATGTACATGATATGGTCAAGGATTTGAAGGTAATCTTTGGAAAGGATCCTGGCGGACAACCTGTTCCGAAGGACGCTGACGGACGCACACCCATGTGGAAGAAGAAATCTATATTTTGGGACCTACCATATTGGAAAGACCTAGAGGTCCGCTCTGCAATCAACGTGATGCACGTGACGAAGAATCTTTGCGTGACCTTGCTTGGCTTTTTGCGCGTGTATGGGAAGACAAAAGATACACCAGAGGCACGGGAGGACCAGCAACGTATGCACGGAAAAGACGACATATATCAGGGTCAGGCCAGCTACGCTCTTACCAAAGAAGAGAAGGAAATCTTCTTCGAATGCCTGCTCAGCATGAAGGTACCGTCTGGCTTCTCGTCGAATATAAAGGGAATAATAAATATGGCAGAGAAAAAGTTCCAGAACCTAAAGTCTCATGACTGCCACGTGATTATAACGCAACTCCTTCCGATTGCATTGAGGGGGCTTCTACCGGAAAACGTTCGATTGGCCATTGGGAAGCTATGTGCATTCCTCAATGCAATCTCTCAGAAGGTAACGATCCAGAAATCATACGAAGGTTACAGAATGATTTGGTGCAATGTCTTGTCAGTTTCGAGTTGGTGTTCCCACCATCCTTCTTCAACATCATGACGCACGTCCTACTTCACCTTTGCGAAAAGATTAACGTTTTGGGTCCTGTATTTCTACACAATATGTTCCCCTTTGGAAGGTTCATGGGAGTTTTGAAGAAATATGTTCATAACCATGCTAGGCTAGAAGGAAGCATCTCGAAGGGCCATGAAAATGAGGAGGTCATTGAGTTTTGTATTGACTTTATTCCTTACCTTAAGCCGATTGGTGTTCCTGAATCGCGGCATAAGGGCAGACTGGAAGGAAAAGGCACGCTAGGAGGGCATCAAATAATATATATGGACGGGCATTCTCTCACTGAAGCACACTACACAGTTCTACGGAATTCCGCCTTGGTGGCTCCGTATATGGAGGAACACAAGAATTTTCTATAGTCCAAACACCCGGAGAAGTCTGACGACTGGATTACACGTGAACAAACGAGTACTTTCGCCGGTTGGTTGCAGAAACGTGCCTTGAATGATGGCGATATTCAAAATGACCTGTACTCGCTGTCCCAGTTACCATCTTCGAATATAATGACTTTCAAAGGGTACAAGATAAATGGGAATACATTTTACACGATCGCCCAAGATAAGAAGAGCACCAACCAAAACAGTGGTGTCCGCTTTGATGCAACAACCAACACGGGAAGGGAAACATATTTATGGTTACATAGAGGACATACGGGAACTTAACTATGGATCAGGTGATTTGAAGGTCCCTTTGTTTCGGTGCAAATGGGTCAATATGACACGAGGCGGGGTAACGGAAGACCTGCAGTACGGAATGACAACAGTGGATCTCAACAATCTTGCGTATGCAGACGAACCATTCGTCCTAGCCAATGATGTGGCACATGTTTTTTATGTGAAAGACATGTCTACCAGGCCGAGAAAAAGAAAAGATAAAGAAGCGAATGGATCATACGACGAGCCAAAGCGCCACATAGTTCTTTCAGGAAAAAGAAACATCGTGGGAGTGGATGACAAGACAGACATGTCAGAAGATTATGAAAAGTTTGATGAAATTGCTCCATTCACAGTGAATATTAACCCGAGCATCCAGTTAAATGATGAAGATTTTCCCTGGCTACGGCGCAAAGGGACACACGAGAAGAAAAAGTTTCACACCCAAAGATCTGGGATGTGATCGGCTTCACTGTCATCACTTTCTTCTGTGTTTCACACCCAGGAGGGAATGTCTGTAATAGTTAGGGTAGTTAATTATGTGTTTTGGCATTTGAAACGCGAAGAAATTTTATGTGCAAACAAATTCTTTTTCATGCATTTACTGATTTTTTTTCCAGCTAAATGACCCTGAAATTGAAAAGCATTTGAAATGAACTCAGAAAAGGTTGAAAGTTGGCATGGTATCATAATTTCATACAAATAGCATGTGCAAAAAAGTAGAGAGGGTTACGGCAAAAACTGGATACACTTCGTGTATAAAATGGACAATCTTTTTCGAAGTATCACGGTTTCCGACGAAAACTGAAATGTTACAAAGGCATTTCATTTTTTTAAATAACCTAAGCATTACCAAATTGAATATAATGATAAAACACACTAGTATTAAACATAAGAAAAAAGAATCACTGAAAAATCTTTTTTCAAAGTTAAGTTATTCACAAACTAGTGATTCACACAAATTTCAAATAATTCAAAATTTAAACTATTCAAATTTGAAAACTACCGGCACTAACAGATCAAAGTTTGTAAATTTTTGTACCTAAAGCAAAAATATTCACAAAGAAACTCTAAATACAGCAAAAAACAACTCAAAAATAAATAAAACAAATAAAAAAGCAAAAAAATTAAGAAAATAAAAAAAGCCCGCCTACTGGGCCAAATCGGCCTGCATACGACTAGAAACTCAACCTTTTGTTGGGCCAGGATGCAGGCCCGCAAAGGCCCAGTAGGCCCACATGGCAGCAATGAATTGGTAGGCCCAGTAGGCCTTCTTAGGAGAGGAGCTCGAGAGAGCTACCGCACTGGGCTTATAAACCAGTGCGGTAGCCCTTCGACTAGCGAGGTGGGACTAAACTTGCGCACCGCCTTGAGCCAGCGCGCCCCCTTTAGTACCGGGTGGTGGCTCCAACCGGTACTAAAGGGGGGGGGGGCTTTAGTACCGGTTGGAGCCACCACCCGGTACTAAAAGGGGTGCGCTTCCCGCCGCTTGGCCTGGCCAAAACAGACCTTTAGTACCGGTTGGTGGCTCCAACCGGTACTAAAGGTCCATCCTATATATACATCACTTGAAAAAAATTCAGTTTCCCTCTGTTCTTTCCTCTGTTTCCTCCCTCCGTCGCGCCGCCCTGCCCCGATCGTCGCCGCCCCCGCCCCTCGTC
>NC_041385.1:853099737-853143342 GCF_002162155.2 Triticum dicoccoides | reverse complement strand
CGGCCGCCCCGCCCCGTCGTCGCCGCCCAATCCCGTAGCCCCGTCGTCGCCGCCCCGTCCCGTCGCCCCTTCGTCGCTGCCCCGTTGTCGCCTCGCCGGTGAGCTCGCCCCGGCCGCCAATGTCCACACACACACACAGTACTACACACACACACACACACTACACACATTAGTTTGTTTGTTATAAATTTTTCTGTTTTTTAGTTATAGAAATGTTAGAAATTATTCTGTTTTTTAGTTATATAAATATTAGAAATGTTAGTTTTATAGAAATGTTATAAATGTTTTCTATCTTTTAGTTATAGAAATATTTATAGAAATGTTAGCAATTTTTCTGTTTTTTAGTTATATAAATATTAGAATTGTTATGGAAATGTTAGTTATATAATCAGGAAATTTTAGAATTACTTTAGTTAGATGAATTAGATTAATGTCAAATTGTTAGAATTTGCATATATATAGAATTTTAGTTATCACAATCCAATCATTTAAAAAATGTTACTTTTTGTGGGCATATAGTATTTGTTCTCGACGATATGCCCGGCCCGCATCCTCGCCGTCGACCCGTTCGCGACGACGTCATGCTTCAGGGGACCCATGTTCGGGACTGGGCTCCGCCGGGCTGGCACTGGGAGGTGCTACCTGGAGGGGCGTGCCGCTTGGTGAGGAACCCGACCTCGGGTCCCATCGTCGACCCTGATCTTCTTTGGCGGCGTTCGCGTGGGCCACATTCGGTGCAGAGGCAGCCGGCCCCGTCGGAGGTGGTGCGTTGCCGTGTCAGGGAGGAAGATGAGCACGTCCATCGCTACATGGCTGTTATGGACGACGTGAGGTTCTCCACTACTTGACGGGTTCTTTGGGCAGATGACCAGAGATATGATCCTGTGATGGTTCCTTCTCTTTGGGTGTGCACTGCCCGCGCCCCAGGAACCGCGAGTGGCGCCCTAGATTCTTCTGTAGTACTCAATCTTTATTAGGTACCTATCCAGTGATGTATTCGATATATAGTATTCGAGACGATGTATTCGAGATTATATATATTAAGACGATGATGTATTCGAGATTATATATTCGAGAGGATGTATTCGAGATTCAGATTTTCCTTATTGATTAATTGCATCCATGCATTGTAATTTGAATACTAAATTGTTTTTTATTTCTTCTGTATTATTAGTAAAGTAAAAGCTATGGCGGACAATACCGGCAGAGAGAGAGAAGAGTAATTGTTCGACATCATACATAGCCCTCACAGGCTAGATGATCTGAATGAAGCAGATGACGGCTCCCAATATCTTAACAATACCGGAGAGGGTGATGAAAAGATATTCGATCTCGACGACCGGGCTGATGAAGTCATGAACTATGATTATGATTATGACACAGACAATGTTTGTGATGACACAGACAATGCTAATCTTCAAATAACAAACACTACCAACGAGGTATATTTATAAGCATGCATCATGGTGATCATCACATGCTTTTTTATTGAAGATATATTAACAAATCGATCTTTCTTCTTTCAGCCCTCCGGATCAAGCAAATCTGCTTCTACAGACAGCAAGACAAAGCGAGGCCCGGGCAGATTGTTGAAGGATGGTGTAAAGTACCACAACGAATCCATCAAACCTAGTGGCGAACCCCTCACGCCTAAGAGCATTGCGAACAAGTGGACTCGTCAGTGCGGAGTTCTTGTGAAGGACAAACTCCCGATCTCCATTCAAGAATGGAAAGAGCCAAAGACCAAACGTCCAGGTGTTACTTGGGTCGATGGCAGAGCCAAAGAAGACCTGGTGAAATCTTTGATGGAACATTTCACTCTACCAGATCATTTCACTAAAGCAGATGTCGACAAAGTTAAGGCCGCTGCTCTTAAGAAGATGGCAATTGCATTCAACACCCACAAGAAAACTGTATGAGCCAACTACCTCGCTAATGAAAGGAAGACTCCAGATTTCAAGGGAACGCTGGAGAAGCAAAGAGAACATTGGGACGATTTCGTGACCTTCAAGGATTCAGAATTATCTAAGGAACGGTCGATGAAAAACAAGGCAAATGCCGCAAGAAAGACGCAGTTCCATAGGCTGGGTCCCGGTGGCTACGCGGTGGCATTGCCTAAGTGGGATAAGTCTGAGCAAGAGATGGAGGATGCAGGGGTCACTCCGGTTACCCGGCACTGGCCCCCCAGGTGCAGAACTTGGTTCTATGCGCACGGGGGAGCGTTGGACCCGAGTTTCGCGGAAGGCAAGTCTAAAAGGAGCCGAACAAAAGATAATTGATGCAATAGATGAAGCTCGAAGGTAGGTGTTCATGCCCAACAAAGAGAACGACGAGCTTATGCGCGCCCTGCGAAAACCTGAACACCCGGGAAGAACATGAGGCATGGGCGTTATTCCCTGGTATGAGGGATTTTCAGAACGGAACGAGGACTACAGGAGCCGTGCAAGAAGGAAGATGGAGGAGGAGAAGAAAAGGAAGCTGGAGGAGGAGCAGAGGAAGCAGGACGCAGAACGCCTTCAAGGCCTAGAAGCAAGGCACGCGGACCTGGCACTCAAATTCCAGCAGCAGCAACAGCAGATCGACTCACTTAGCCAGGAAAGGGGGTCTCAGCAGCGGCAGCAGCAAGCGGATGATCGTCCAACATTGGATAGCACCGTCCCATCCATGCCGAGAAGCAGCGTTGGTTCTGCCCCGAGCGACACACTGCTGGATAAATACCCTGTGGATGACATCATAGAGAACACTAACTGCAAGCCACACTCCAAAATGAAGAACATATCCATGAAGGTGGCGGACGGTGTTGCTTTTCCAGTTACCCCCGAAGCAACCTACCATTGCATCCCAATTCTAGAGGGCTATGCTCGTGTCATGGATGATGAAGTGGTGGACCCATATTCGGGGCTAACGCTTGACATTCCTGGAGGTGAAGACGAGCGCACACTCGGAGAGGCCATACATCGTATCATCCTATGGAGAAAGGATTGCATAATCTTTCGAAGTCCACCGACACCGCGTCGCCTGCCGACTCCTCGAAGTCCGCCGCCGAGTCAGCAGACTCCCGCTCCTCCAAGTCCACGAACGCGTGAGACGACTCCTCCTCGAAGTCCGCCACCTCCGTCAAGTCCCCGAATGCGTGAGCTGACTCCTTCGGTTTCAAGCCCGGCACAGCGTCATGCCACTTCTCCGGTTGCAAGTCCGGCACCGTGTCAGGCCACACCTCCTGCTTCAAGTCCGGCACATCGTCAGGCCACTTCTCCTGGTCCAACTCCATCTCAGCCGTCTCTGCCGTCTCAGCAATCGCAGAAGAGACATACCGCAACTTTGGTGCGTAGCGGTACGAGTCGAGGTAGTTCAGGAAGTACAGGCGAAGGCAAGCTATATAAATATGGTCCAAGCCTCGCTCCTCTTCCTCAGAGGCCTTACGACATGACTAAGGAGCAAAACACAGCCATAGTGCAAGCCCAAGTGGACGCCCATTTTGGACCGAAACCGGCACCGCCACCAAAGGAGAAAGTGCCTGAGAAAGTAATTGACCACTTCATTCGTATGGCTAGAGAACCAGCTCCCAAGCCTGTTGACTCGGACTATGAGCGCCAAATCAGGAAGGCACATCGAGCACGACTACAGAAGGAAGCGAGCTCAAGCTCGAGCCAACAAGCAGCTGGCAAAAAATGCGGGAAAACCGTTCCCCAGTTGGGAGAACAGACGGCGCAAGCGACCCCCTCGCTTGTTGTGCCAACAACACATGAGAGGAGTAGTACGCGCGCCAAATATTATTGTGGGCAAACCGTTAACGTTCCCCAGCATGGCGATGTGGTAATAACAGAGGATCATATAATGCAGGCTCAAATGCTCAATATCTCTGTTGGACAACTCCTCGAAATCGAGCCTATGCCTATGCTTAAAGAATCGGAAATAGCATGGCAATATGTACGGGGCAAACTTTGGTCCATCCAGACAAGGTCAAAGACCTCCCAACGAGAATGTATCAATTGCATCAATGGTACATGAACATTACCAAGATTTCCAATCGAGAGTCCCTCATGGTGAATGTCAAGCATGAGCATTATTACCATGAGAAAGCTCTGACCATTGAGTATCCAGAACTATTTCAGTTATTTAATCAAGACGCACTCGACAAGTCTATCGTCAGTTGCTATTGTCTGTAAGTGATTTCTTTCTGTAATTTAAGTCTCAAGCTAGTTATGTAGTGATAATTTTGATCAATCATTACATGTAATTATCCTCACTATATTCCTTTTCTATGGTATTATATGCAGGATGAAGATGTATGAAATAAAAAAAGCTGGACACTATGGCGTTGGGTTCATTGACCCAAATACCATTAATCAGGACATATGGGAGATTGAACATTGTCAAGCTGCTGTAAAGGAAAGCATGCTAGAGTTCTTGAAGCGCCTCAATACCAATGAAGATATACTACTTCCTTACAACTTCCCGTGAGTCACACTGTCTTGTATTACAAATTCTGTTTTTGCTTACTAGCTAGCTAGATGTTAATAATTAAGTGTATACGGTTTACGGTAGTTGATTAATTTTATGCACATGCCCGCTTAATTAAGACATGCAAACGTGTGCGTATGCAGTTGGCACTGGGTCTTGTTAGACACTAAAGTTGAGGAAGGAAAAGTTGAATTACTGGACTCACTAACTAAAGAAGATAAAGACTACATCATCGTGAAGGGGATAATCAACAGGTAATTTCAATCATTATTAACTATTAGTTCCTGATATGAACTATTTAATAACCCTTTATTAATTTTCTTTGCTGGCGGGCAGGGCATGGGCAAAGTTCATCAAGGTGACTCTAGGCACGTGGCCAAAAAAGTTGTTTTGGCATCGACCCAAGGTAAGTAATTAAGTAGTACTAGCTAGCTACCATCTCTTTAATTCTTGTTTCAATATCATTAATTAATTATTATGCTTGATTAATCATTATCTGATTCAATTCCATTCTCGTAAAGGCCCTGAGGCAGGCGAAAGGAAATAATCTGTGTGCATACTACGTTTGCGAGAACATTCGCATGATGACGTGCGGAAGGAGCAGATCTGATAGACAGGACTGGGTACGTTTTTGTCAGAACACTATTCACACCATTATCAATATTTAGTCACACAACTAACACACATGCATATTGATCTCCTTCTTGACAGTTCAGATCGGTGCGGGATAAGCTCCTACCATCGGACCGCATACAAGCACTTCAAGAGGAAATAGCCGGATTTTTGCTCGACCAGGTCATAGATCCGAAAGGAGAATACTATTATCCGCTACCGCCCCCATGAACCACTTGTCATCGTGCTCCGAAGGCACCAAGGCAACATGTAGGAGAAATTGTATATGTATATACATGTGTATGTATGAATAGTTAATGGTGTTGAATGTGAGACATTCGATGATATATATTATATATATATGCGGTTCTACGTACGAGAAAATCTATTTAATATATATGCATAACGTGTACAATTTGTAGTATCGTGAAATACCAGCAAACAAAAAAGAATTAAATGGAAAATAGAGCCAAATTGAAAACACAAAATAAAAGCAAAAATAAAAAAAAAACACCTAAACATTTAGTACCAGTTGGTGTTACCAACCGGTACTAATGTCCTATACGCACACGGGCCTGGCTCGTGCCACGTGTTTGCACTAGAGCGCCGGTTCGTGACGAATCGATACTAAAGGAGAGGGGGGCTTTAGTCCCCACTCTTTAGTGCCGGTTCGCCAACCGGCACTAAAGACCGCCACGAACCGGCACTAAAACCCGGTTCTGCACTAGTGTCACCAGGGGCGATATTGCTGTTTGGTGTGCCGGGGCTCCACCATTGGTCAGCCTCCATGACGGCCAGGATCTTACCATCACCGTGGTATGTGACAGACGACAAAACAGGTTGAGGAGGTGGCCAGTCCCGGTAGCGAAACTAATAGTAGGCCTCCCGGCTTGCGGCGTGCGGTATCTTCATCCCGGCTTGCGGCGTGTACCGCAGGTCAGGACAGTAGGCCTCCGAAACTCCACCTATTTGAGTCCTGTACGGAAGAAGGGTGATAAGGTTTTTGGAAAGCGCTCAGCGTGGCTACTGATTGCTTCATCACGGACGACCCGGACACCGACGACTACTTCCCCAACGATGACTTCTTCCCCGGCGTCGACAACCTCTTCGACAACATGACTAAAGAGGACACCAACTCCAAGACCGGTACTTCTGCCGTTGCTCCGTACGTCTTCGTGACCTCTCTTTTTAAGATCATGCTACAGTTTATTGCTCTAGTTTTTCTTGTTCTACCCTCTGTTCTACATGTGTTATGTTTTAGTTCACATGTACAAATGCTATTTCCCTTCACTCTGCTAGACTACATGACTTGTTTCATCTCTATTATATTAGTCATATTTTATCTAGCACTTCTGTTAATAAAATTATATGGTAAATTGCTCATATTTCTAACATTGTATTCGTTCCGATATAAACTCAGAAATTGAACGCAACAGATTCAAGCTCAAAATAGAAAAAATTTGAAAAAAAAAAGAAAAAAAACTCCAACAACCAAAGCATGAGAGCCCGCAGTACAAGCCTTAAAAGGTGGGTTCCTGGCCTGGGTCAAACTAATGGGCGATTATGTAACGTGGCGAACTGACCCATCACGTCTCCGGCTCCAACTACCGCTCGAAGTTGTAGGCTGCTCAAATAAAAGTGCCTCATCACGTCTGCTCCCGGATCACGCCGCCATGCCCGCAGGAGGTTGGTCTGATCTCCCGCCGGATCTGGCCCGCGAGATCTCCCGCCGCCTGCAGCACGACGCCGTCGACTTAGTCCGCTTCCACGCCGTGTGCAAGCCATGGCGGGACTCCCGGACGACAACGGCGACCGACCAGTTTCTGCCCTGGCTCGTCACCGCGGTGAAGGAGGACGAGACGCGCCTGGAGATGAGATGCGTCCTCTCGGGGACCAACTACCGCTCGCAGCCGCTGCTATCCGAGCCGGCCCGGTGGAACTGGGTGACCGGCTCCGGCGGCACCGCTCTCCGGTTCCTGACCATCGAACGCCTCCGCCCTAGTCTCCATGACCCTCTCATCGGATCAGCCGAACACCTGCCTCTACTCCCGCAATCCGTCGGCCGGTGGGGGGAGGAGATCGACCCCCACGGCGTCATCAACGGCAACGGTGCAACCCTTCTCTACAGCATCTCCACCACCGGCGACATGGTTGGGCACAGGCCCACAGCCAGGTTCACAGCGGCTCTACTTCGCCCCGGCGACGCAGAGTGGACAATCCTCGAGAGGATCCTCGAGCATAAGTATGAGCATCGGTTCGGGACCTGGTCACTTCGTCAGCCTGTTTTGACGTCTGTCACATACCACGATGGTAAGATCCTGGTCGTCATGAAGGATGACCAACCGTGGCGCCTCGCCACACCAAACTGCAATATCACCTGCGATGAGCTTGTCAAGAGCCAGGGGCCGCCGGCGGTGCAGGTGTGGTTTGCCGAATCCACCTGCAATTACAGCTACGTCCTTGAGTCCCGTGGCGAGATTCTACGGCTGTCAATCAACACCTGGGAATATAACAGGTATCTCAAGGGGACAAACCCCTACCTTCTCAAAGTCAAGGTGTCACTGCAGGCACTCGAGGGGCAACTATTGTCAGAATCGTCACCACTGGAGAAGATGAGATGGGTGAGAAGGGATGGCCGTAGTCTGGCCGATCGCGTGCTTTTCCTCGGTATGTGCCATAGCTTTGTTGTGGATGCGGGGCGGGTTCCCAACGTCCATGGCGGGTGTGCCTACTTCGTTTACCACAATGATAATGCCTTTACATATGGCAAGCGTGCCGTGTTCCGGTGCAACCTCATCAATGGGAGGACAGAGCTTGTACAGCGGCTGCCTCAATGTTGGGACTACAGAATGTGCCTGTGGTTCAACCCCGAGTCCGTCAATACTCCTCCCAAGGTAAATATATATACATTGCTAAAAAGAGTTCGAATTTCTAAAGCCGGATTTCTCTTATAATGAAATGTCCTATTATTATGTACTATTGATCTAATGGTGGCATCAACCTATTACACCGTACACGAGCTTAACCCGGAACACTGCATAAGCCTTCTCAAAATTACTTTTTGATAACAAAAATCCATATGTGTTCATCTTATCATCACATCAAGCCGATGGAACCGTACATTTGCTAATATGCCATTCATTTTGCTCCGCCAGGAAATCAGTGAGGGGCCACCGATGCAGCAACAGCAGATAGCACCAACAATTTCTAGTCCTCCAAGGCACACCATTCACATTGAGAGACATCGTGTGCCCAGGTTTAGGGTGCTGGTGCGCAATCTTCCTCTCACGGTGAACAGCACACAACTACGATTCTTCTTCGGCGAGCACGGTAAAGTGTCCAGTGCTGAGGTGATTTTCTATAAGAAGACCAGGGCCTCACAGGGTATTGGCCATGTGACCATAGAGACAACACATTCCCATCAGGAAGATGCTCTTGCTGCTCTCAATGAACTGGTTTTGGATGGATGTTGTCTCAAGGTTACCTTGATCAAGGAGGATCAGCCACCACAACGTCAGCATAAGCGCAGATAGATCTAAAAATATGGATTTCATTTTCAATCATTATAAAAGTGAATATACATGGATTGCGCATGTTTGTCTGTGTTGCTGCTCCAAGATCTCTTGCCTTCGTATTTTTCAGTGTAGTGAGGTTAGTACTCCTATGTCATAAGTAAACTTTTAAATTTGACTACGAATAATTATTTATATTGGAAAATTTAAAAACCATATGTACAGATTTCTTTTAGTACTAGGATTATATTGATTTTATAAATATGTTAGCAAGAACGGATTTGCTAATTTTGATGTGAATGTTAATTAGTTAGAGCATATCTAACCCTGAACCGTATGTTCCTTTTGCTCCAATATTCATGTTTTGAGAAGCAGTGGGGATCGCCTTGCGAATGTGCTGTCGCCCGTTTGCATTGTTTCGTCGGCCTTTTTTCAGTTTCGTTTGAGTCGCGTGGGCTGTGTGGGTCACACGGGCGTGTCGTAAATCTCCTGAGGATTTTGACTTCCTCCCGCATTACATTCCCCAATCCTTCTCCACCGAGGCATTAGTAGAGAATCCCTTATAGGATTTTGTTAGTAGCTGCGTCCACCATGAAAAGGACGCTGTAAGTACTTAGCCTAGAGCTGCAGCGTCTAGGAAAAAAATGGAACGCTGTTGCTTATCTTGTACTTGCGGCGTGCAGTAAATATGAATGCTGCTAGTTTGCCAGACCTAGGCAGCCCCTCGGCCAGACCAAATTCGGGGCGTTCGACAAGCACACACGCTGCTAATGTAAGTACCGTCTAGCAGCGTGCGGTGTTTTGTGCATGCCGCTAATGCGGCCCGCGGGTCACAAGTGTGGGCCCCACGCGTGGAGATATAAACGCCACATTTTTGGGATAAATTACAAGGAGCGTATGAAAACTTGACTTTTGAATGAAGAATTTTCATTATAGCTTCAATCATGTGGACGGCCATGCCACCGCCGTCGTTGCTCCTCCTTGACCAAGGTAAACTCGAGGCTGCATCCATCTAAGAACAATCCGTTGAGAGCTACTTGGTGGGCATGCATCTAGAGCTTCTTCTTGGCTAATGTTAGGCTCGTTGTCTTGTGGTAGATCAATTGCAGCTGAGACGTCTCAACATGGTAAGTTGCGGACCAACACTTTGAAACTAGGCTCGTTATGTCTCAACATGGTAACCGACTGTTGTTTCTTCAGTTCTTGAGCCATCAGTAACATCTTAGTGATTTCCTATGAAAATCAAAATCAATGCTAATTTGTTAGCGCTTCGCCGGTTAACAAGCTCAATGTGGCACTCGGCAAATATGGCCCTCGGCCTGTTCGCCTGGCCCCACATGTCAGGAGCTGACACGTGTCAGCCACCTACTGGCTGTCTTTGCCGAGAAGTGCACTCGGCAAAGTAGGCCCTCGGCCTGCTCCCCTGGTCCCACGTTTCAGGAACCGCCGTCACCGTCTGCTATCCGTTAACTACTTTATTTTGCCGAGTGGTACTCTTTGACTCTCGGCAAAGTCTTTGCCGAGTGCCCGTGTTCTGACTCTCGGCAAACTCCTGTTTGCTGAAGAGGTGTACGCCGGGTGGCTTTTGCCGAGGGTGACACTCGGCAAAGGCTTTGCCAGCGGTTTTCGGCTCTTTGCTGAGTGTCCGTGGCACGCGGCGTATCCCAGAATTCCAGTAGTGATTGTATTGTTTAGAAAGATCAATTTCCGTTTATTGTTACCGTGTACCCGAATTGGAGCAATAGCAGGATGGGGGACAAGCCACATGCATTTCTTATCTTCCCATCCTGGAGGCAGCCGCTCGACAAACTCATTCAAGCAGCCTACCACGAGGTTGTACAAGAACTCACCAAATTGTTCATGCCGCAACATCTTATTCTTCTAGTAGATGAAATAAGCACACCCACCGTGGCCTCCCAGCAGTGAGGCGTCTACGGCGAAGCTATTGGGTGACCCTAGGAAAAGCACACGACCAGCCAAGCTAGGACCTGTTGAGAATATGAGCAAATTACTACGAGAATTAATCTGAATTAACAGAAGATAAATCATGACTACAATAGCAGAGATTGAACTAATCATGCAAGCTAGCATGGTAGATGAACAGATTCACATCTAGGACACATACTAGAAACATGAATTCTACCATGATCTCGAACAGGAAAGATAGAATCACATACGGTGCAGCGGGAGCAGCACCGCCGGCGTTGACGTTGTCGCCCATGTCGTCGAGGATGAGGTTGCCGAGGTCGGGGAAGAATTCGTCGTTCGCGAAGTCGTCGCTGCCAGCAGTCGCGCGAGTGCGCTCCCCAAAAACCTGATCGCCCCTCTCCCGTACAGGATCACGATAGGCGGGGTTCCGGAGGCCTGCTGTCCCTTCTCCCAGTGCACGCCGAAAGGAGGGATGGAGAAGACTTGCTTGGCGGCGCAATGATCTGGAGCGGTGGTGAGAAACCATACGAAGCGGCGGCGGCTAGGGTAGACGTCTGCCTGACTATATAGTGCGGGCCAGGTAGGTCGTGGGAGTAACCCCACGTCCGAGTCGTCACGATCCAAAAGAATCGGAAACTGTTCAGTAATTAACGTGTCCGCTAATTATTAATTAATGACTCATTAATTTTTCCCGAGCAGCAAAAATATAGACAACGTGCATAGCTCTGTCCTCGGCTCGGCTCAATCCCGCAACCCGCGGCGCGTCGTGATGAGTCGTGGCGAGGCGTGGCGTGGCGTGGCGAGGCGAGCGAGGAGGAGGAGCGCGCGTGTAGGTCTCCTCTTCTCATGCTCATACAAGTTGTAGGAGAGCTCACCTTATAAAGAGGTGCAACTCTCTCTCAACTTATGAGGTGGGACTAAACTTTAGCCTCACTCACTCCACTCACATGTGTGCATGAATGGGCCAAGAGAATTTCAGAATTTTAGTTGGGCTTTGGGCCAAAAGCGCACTAGCAAATTCCAACAATCCCCCACAAAGTCTCATTGGCACATTTCACCATTTGGTTCCAAAACATTGTTTATATACCGGTGCTTAGTGGAGACTGTGAAGTTGAACTTCCACTTAGAGATTTATGCTACACTAGATCACAACTTGAATAGTGGACTATGCCTTGAACTACAAGTTTTCCGCGAGACTAGTTTCACACAAATTCTTGACCGATACTTGGCTGCCGCAAGGCTTCCCCGCGGGTTGAGCGTATACGTCGTACTCCAGGGCCATTCATGAATTTATTGGAGAGCACCCACTTCTCACAGACTGCGACGTTAACAGTCAAATTCATATAGGTGTGTTCCTCAAGAGATGCTCTGCAGAGAAACATCTCTGCTTACTCAAATAGGCCACTTAGAACACATTCAGATAGATATCAACCTGCCATGCAGATCAGGAGAGTATTGCATCTTTACGGAGTGGGATAATTAAAACAAGGATACTCTCCTCTCAGCTGACCAACAGCTTGTCTCGCACTTCTACTTCACGGGATCTCCGATCACATAGAGTGGGTTACCACTATGGACAACTCATGCGGTGGGTCTCAAACCCATCTCCATCGATGCATTATCTATCAAATTACGTGATAGACCCTTTGTGAAGGGATCTGCCAAGTTTTTCGACGTTTGGATATAATCCAACGTAATAACTCCGGAGTTTCTCAGTTTCCTGACAGATTTTAATCTCCTCTTCACATGCCTTGAGGACTTCATATTGTGCTTAGAACTGTTTATCTTGACGATCACAGTTTGATTATCACAGTTCATTAGGATAGGGGGTATTAGTTTTTCAACCATAGGTAAGTCCATCAATAGCTCACGAAGCCACTCTGCTTCAACAGTGGCAATGTCTAATGCTGTGAGTTCTGCTTCCATAGTTGACCTCGTTAAGATGGTCTGCTTGCAAGACTTCCAGGAAACAGCGCCACCACCAAGTGTAAAACCATAACCACTTGTGGCCTTAACCTCATCAGCATCAGATATCCGGTTCGAGTCACTATAACCCTCCAGTACCCTTGGATACCCGGTGTAGTGAATCCCATAGCTCGCAGTGCCCTTCAAGTAGCGCATAACTCTCTCAAGCGCACGCCAATGATCATCTCCCGGTTTTGACACAAACCGACTCAGCTTGCTCACAGCAAAAGAGATGTCAGGCCTCGTGGCACTCGCCAAATACATAAGCGAGCCAATAATCTGAGAATACCTCAGTTGATCTCTAGCAATCCGTCGATTCTTTCGAAGCAACACACTAGCATCATATGGAGTTGGAGAATGCGTGCAGTCGCTATACCCAAAAGGACTCAAGACCTTTTCCACATAGTGAGACTGAAGCAGTGTGATCCCACCATTCTCATCTCTCAACAGCTTGATGTTTAAGATAACATCAGCTACTCCTAGATCCTTCATCTCAAAACAGCAAGATAAGAAATCTTTAACCTCCTTGGTTAAATCAAGTTTGGTTCCAAATATCAATATGTCGTCGACATACAGACAAAGAATAACTCCTTCGCCCCCACCATGGCGATAGTAGACACACTTGTCACCATCTTTTACTACAAGCCGACAGCAGTTAATGTTCTTTCGAACTTCTCATGCCACTCCTTAGGAGCTTGTTTAAGGCCATATAAAGACTTTAATAACTTGCACACCTTTCCTTCTTGACCAGGTACTACAAAACCATCTGGCTGATCCATGTAAATTTCCTCCTTCAACTCTCCATTGAAGAAAGCCATCTTAGCGTCCATTTGATGAACAAGAAGACCATGTGAGGCAGCCAGTGATAGTAGCACCCGAATTGTGGTCAGTCTAGCCACGGGTGAGTAAGTATCAAAGAAGTCTTCACCTTCTTTCTGGGTATAACCCTTAGCCACAAGCCGTGCCTTGTACTTTTCAATCGTACCATCAGGTCTAAGCTTCTTCTTGAACACCCACTTACACCCTACAGGTTTGCATCCATAAGGACGGTCAGTGATCTCCCAGGTTCCGTTAGCTAAGATGGAATCCATCTCGCTACGAACAACTTCCTTCCAGTAGTCAGCATCAGGAGATGCATAGGCTTCTGAAATAGTCCTGGGTGTGTCATCCACAAGGTATACAATGAAATCATCACCAAAGGCTTTCAGTCCTCTGGCTCTTACTCCTTATAGGAGTTTCATTGTCACCCTCAACAGGATTCTCAACGTGTTCCATCGCAATGGTGGGTTCAGGAATTACAGTGAGTTCCTCACTAGATGGAATAGGTATCTCCTGATTTGATGAACTTGACATATCCTTCATTGGAAATATGTCCTCAAAGAAAGTTGCATCATTAGACTCCATAATCGTACCAACATGCATGTCGGATACCTCAGATTTTATTATCAAAAATCTATAGCCAATGCTATGAAAAGCATAGGCCAGAAGAACACAATCCACGGTTTTTGGTCCAAGCTTGTGCTTCTTGGGAATTGGTATATTGACTTTCGCCAAACAACCCCAAGAACGTAGGTAAGAGAGTTTCAACCTTTTCCTTTCCCATTCCTCAAATGGAGTCATGGTCTTATGCTTTGTGGGAACTCGGTTTAGGACATGACACGCGGTCATTAGGGCCTCCCCCCACCATTCCTTGGAAAGACCCGATGTGTCTAACATGGCGTTAACCAAATCAGTCAGAGTTCGGTTCTTTCTTTCGGCCACCCCATTAGACTGAGGTGAGTAGGGAGGCGTCCTCTCATGGATTATACCATGTTCCGCAGAAAACAGATCAAATTCATTGGAAAAATACTCTCCACAATGATCGGACATAAGCCGTTTAATTTTTCGATCAAGTTGGTTCTCTACCTCAGCTTTATAGTTTTGAAGAAAGTTAAAGCCTCATCTTTTGATTTCAGAAGATACACATAGCAATATCTAGTGGAGTCATCAATAAACGTCATGAAATATCTCTATCCACCTTTTGTCAACACGCCATTCATCTCATAAAGATCAGAATGTATAAGCTCTAGTGGCACCAAGTCTCTTGCCTCTGCAGTCTTATGGGACTTGCGAGGTTGTTTAGCTTGCACACATACTTGGCACTTAGAGCCTTTGACAGTAGAGATTTTCGGAATTAAATTCATATTGGCTAGCCGCGTCATGCAACCAAAGTTAATATGACAAAGTCGTGAATGCCAAATATCCGACTCATTATTGTGGCAAACATTATTAATCACTTTAGTGCAAATATCTGACAAAGATAGGCGGAACACGCCTCCGCACTCGTAGCCTTTTCCAACAAATTGTCCACACTTGGAAATTACAACTTTATTGGACTCAAAAACCAACTTAAAACCATCTCGACATAAACGGGAACCGCTAACGAGATTTTTATTGATGGATGGCACATGATGAACGTTCTTCAGACGCACGGTCTTCCCCGAAGTAAACTTCAGATCGACTGTACCAACACCTCGAACGATGGCATGTGACCCGTTCCCCATCAGCACGGGAGAAGTCCCTGTGGCCTGGTAAGAAGAAAACATGGAGGCGTCAGCACAAACATGTACATTGGCACCGGTGTCAATTAACCAATCAGGGGATTGAAATACTGAAAGGATGGTAGGAAAAATACCGTACCTTGATTCCTTCATATCAGTATCACCGATGACAACATTAGCGGACTTGCCGCCCTTCTCATGTTCGCGCTCCTCATAGCGGTTAGGACACTTCGGGGCCAAGTGATTAGGATGACCGCAGACATGGCAAAGTCCCTTCCCCTTCTTATGAGAATTCTTCTTGAAGTTGGTAGAATGTGATGGCTTGTTCTTTGTATCAAACTTACCTTTCCCCTGAGTTTTGTTCTTGTTGTTTTTGAACTTATTGGGCTGGAAGTTCTTCTTCTGTACCATGTGGGCACTAGAAGCTCCCTCGGCAACTCGAGCACGTGTGTCCTTTCCTCTCGCCTTCTCTTCAACATCAAGAGTACCAATGAGATCCGCAACGGAAAACTCCTGTCTCTTGTGTTTTAGTGAAGTAGCAAAATTGTTCCACGAAGGTGGAAGCTTGGCAATAATGCCTCCGGCAACAAATTTGTCCGGCAACACACACTTGAAGTGCTCAAGTTCTTTTGCGAGCGACTGTATCTCATGAGCCTGCTGTACATCAGAGCAGTCATCAGTCATCTTGTAGTCATAGAATTGCTCCATGACGTACAACTCGCTACCGGCGTCCGAGGCACCAAACTTGGCCTCGAGCGCAGCCCACATGTCCTTGCCGTTGTCAAACGACATATACGAATCCACAATGGAATCATCAAGAACACCCAGAAGAGCGCCTTTAAAGAGAGTATCGATCTTCCCAAAAGCTTCCAGCTGTGCTGGATTAAGATCGCCCTCAGGCTTGCCCTTAGTGGCGTCATAGCAGCCCATGGTCTGAAACCAGTAGACTGCTCTCGTGCGCCACCTCTTATATTGCGCGCCCTTAAAGGCAGGCGGCTTCAGATGCGCAGCAAAACCACTCGGAGTAAAATGCCTATGATCAGGTTTTTGGATTGTTGAGAATATGAGCAAATTACTACGAGAGTTAATCCGAATTAACAGAAGATAAATCATGTCTACAATAGCAAAGATTGAACTAATCATGCAAGCTAGCATGGTAGATGAACAGATCACATCTAGGGCACATACTAGAAACATGAATTCTACCACGATCTCGAACAGGAAAGATAGAATCACATATGGTGCAGCGGGAGCAACACCGCCGGCGTTGACGTTGTCGCCCATGTCGTCGAGGATGAGGTTGCCGAGGTCGGGGAAGAATTCGTCGTTCGCGAAGTCGTCGCTGCCAGCAGTCGCATGAGTGCGCTCCCCAAACACCTGATCGCCCCTCTCCCGTATAGGATCACGAGAGGCGGGGTTCCGGAGGCCTGCTGTCCCTTCTCCCAGTGCACGCCGAAAGGAGGGATGGAGAAGACTTGCTTGGCGGCGCAATGATCTGGAGCGGTGGTGAGAAACCATACGAAGCGGCGGCGGCTAGGGTAGACGTCTGCCTGACTATATAGTGCAGGCCGGGTAGGTCGTGGGAGTAAACCCCACTTCCGAGTCGTCACGATCCAAAAGAATCGGAAACTGTTCAGTAATTAACGCGTCCGCTAATTATTAATTAATGACTCATTAATTTTTCCCGAGCAGCAAAAATATAGACAACGTGCATAGCTTTGTCCTCGGCTCGGCTCAATCTCGCAACCCGCGGCGCATCGTGACGAGGCGAGGCGAGGCGTGGCGTGGCGAGGCGAGCGAGGAGGAGGAGCGCACATGTAGGTCTCCTCTTCTCATGCTCTACAAGTGGTAGGAGAGCTCACCTTATAAAGAGATGCAACTCTCTCTCAACTTATGAGGTGGGACTAAACTTTAGCCTCACTCACTCCACTCACATGTGTGCATAGATGGGCCAAGAGAATTTCAGAATTTTAGTTGGGCTTTGGGCCAAAAGCCCACTAGAAAATTCCAACAATCCCCCAAAAAGTCTCATTGGCACATTTCACCATTTGGTTCCAAAACATTGTTTATATACCGGTGCTTAGTGGAGACTGTGAAGTTGAACTTCCACTTAGAGATTTATGCTACACTAGATCACAACTTGAATAGTGGACTATGCCTTGAACTACAAGTTTTCCGCGAGACTAGTTTCACACAAATTCTTGACCGATACTTGGCTCCCGCAAGGCTTCCCCGCAGGTGGAGCGTATACGTCGTACTCCAGGGCCTTTCATGAATTTATTAGAGAGCACGCACTTCTCACAGACTGCGACGTTAACAGTCAAATTCATATAGGTGTGTTCCTCAGGAGATGCTCTGCAGGACAACATCTCTGCTTACTCAAATAAGCCACTTGGAACACATTAAGATAGATATCAACCTGCCATGCAGATCAGGAGAGTATTGCATCTTCACGGAGTGGGGTAATTAAAATAAGGATACTCTCCTCTTAGCTGACCAACAACTTGTCTCCCACTTCTACTTCACGGGATCTCCGATCACATAGAGTAGGTTACCACTATGGACAACTCATGCGGTGGGTCTCAAACCCATCTCCATCGATGCATTATCTATCACATTACGTGATAGACCCTTTGTGAAGGGATCTGCCATGTTTTTCGACCTTTGGATATATTCCAACGTAATAACTCTGGAGTTCCTCAGTTTCCTGACAGATTTTAATCTCCTCTTCACACGCCTTGAGGACTTCATATTGTCCTTAGAACTGTTTATCTTGACGATCTCAGTTTGATTATCACAGTTTATCAGGATAGGGGGTATTAGTTTTTCAACCATAGGTAAGTCCATCAATAGCTCATGAAGCCACTCTGCTTCAATAGTGGCAGTGTCTAATGCCGTGAGTTCTGCTTCCACAGTTGACCTCGTTAAGATGGTCTGCTTGCAAGACTTCCAGGAAACAACGCCACCACCAAGTGTAAAAACATAACCACTTGTGGCCTTAACCTCATCAGCATCAGATATCCAGTTCGAGTCACTATAACCCTCCAGTACCCTTGGATACCCGGTGTAGTGAATCCCATAGCTCGCAGTGCCCTTCAAGTAGCGCATATCTCTCTCAAGAGCATGCCAATGATCATCTCCCGGTTTTGACACAAACCGACTCAGCTTGCTCACAGCAAAAGAGATGTCAGGCCTCGTGGCACTCGCCAAATACATAAGCGAGCCAATAATCTGAGAATACCTCAGTTGATCCCTAGCAATCCGTCGATTCCTTAGAAGCAACACACTCGCATCATATGGAGTTGGAGAAGGCGTGCAGTCGCTATACCCAAAACGACTCAAGACCTTTTCCACATAGTGAGACTGAAGCAGTGTGATCCCACCATTCTCATCTCTCAATAGCTTGATGTTTAAGATAACATCAGCTACTCCAAGATCCTTCATCTCAAAACAGCGAGATAAGAAATCCTTAACCTCCTTGATTAAATCAAGTTTGGTTCCAAAGATCAATATGACGTCGACATATAGACAAAGAATAACTCCTTCGCCCCCACCATGGCGATAGCACACACACTTGTCACCATCATTTACTACAAAGCCGACAGCAGTTAATGTTCTTTCGAACTTCTCATGCCACTCCTTAGGAGCTTGTTTAAGGCCATATAAAGACTTTAATAACTTGCACACCTTTCCTTCTTGACCAGGTACTACAAAAGCATCTGGCTGATCCACGTAAATTTCCTCCTTCAACTCTCCATTGAGGAAAGCCGTCTTAACGTCCATTTGATGAACGAGAAGACCATGTGAGGCAGCCAGTGATAGTAGCACCCGAATTGTGGTCAGTCTAGCCACGGGTGAGTAAGTATCAAAGAAGTCTTCACCTTCTTTCTGGGTATAACCCTTAGCCACAAGCCGTGCCTTGTACTTTTCAATCGTACCATCAGGTCTAAGCTTCTTCTTGAACACCCACTTACACCCTACAGGTTTGCACCCATAAGGACGGTCAGTGATCTCCCAGGTTCCGTTAGCTAAGATGGAATCCGTCTCGCTACGAGCAGCTTCCTTCCAGTAGTCAGCATCAGGAGATGCATAGGCTTCTGAAATAGTCCTGGGTGTGTCATCCACAAGGTACACAATGAAATCATCACCAAAGGACTTTGCAGTCCTCTGTCTCTTACTCCTTATAGGAGTTTCATTGTCACCCTCAACAGGATTCTCAACGTGTTCCATCGCAATGGTGGGTTCAGGAATTACAGTGACTTCCTCACTAGATGGAATAGGTATCTCCTGATTTTATGAACTTGACATATCCTTCATAGGAAATATGTCCTCAAAGAAAGTTGCATCATTAGACTCCAGAATCGTACCAACATGCATGTCGGATACCTCAGATTTTATTATCAAAAATCTATAGCCAATGCTATGAAATGGATAGCCCAGAAGACCACAATCCACGGTTTTTGGTCCAAGCTTGCGCTTCTTGGGAATTGGTATATTGACTTTCGCCAAACAACCCCAAGAACGTAGGTAAGAGAGTTTCAACCTTTTCCTTTCCCATTGCTCAAATGGAGTCATGGTCTTATGCTTTGTGGGAACTCGGTTTAGGACATGACACGCAGTCATTAGCGCCTCCCCCCACCATTCCTTGGAAAGACCCGATGTGTCTAACATGGCGTTAGCCAAATCAGTCAGAGTTCGGTTCTTTCTTTCGGCCACCCCATTCGACTGAGGTGAGTAGGGAGGCGTCCTCTCACGGATTGTACCATGTTCCGCACAAAACAGATCAAATTCATTGGAAACATAATCTCCACCACGATCGGACCTAAGTCGTTTAATTTTTCGATCAAGTTGGTTCTCTGCCTGAGCTTTATAGTTTTTGAAGAAAGTTAAAGCCTCATCTTTTGATTGCAGAAGATACACATAGCAATATCTAGTGGAGTCATCAATAAACGTCATGAAATATCTCTTTCCACCTTTTGTCAACACGCCATTCATCTCACAAAGATCAGAATGTATAAGCTCTAGTGGCGCCAAGTCTCTTGCCTCTGCAGTCTTATGGGACTTGCGAGGTTGTTTAGCTTGCACACATACTTGGCACTTAGAGCCTTTGACAGTAGAGATTTTCGGAATTAAATTCATATTGGCTAGCCGCGTCATGCAACCAAAGTTAATATGACAAAGTCGTGAATGCCAAATATCCGACTCATTATTGTGGCAAACATTATTAATAAGTTTAGTGGAAATATCTGACAAAGATAGGCGGAACAAGCCTCCGCACTCATAGCCTTTTCCAACAAATTGTCCACACTTGGAAATTACAACTTTATTGGACTCAAAAGCCAACTTAAAACCATCTCGACATAAACGGGAACCGCTAACGAGATTTTTATTGATGGATGGCACATGATGAACGTTCTTCAGACGCACGGTCTGCCCCGAAGTAAACTTCAGATCGACTGTACCAACACCTCGAACGATGGCATGTGACCCGTTCCCCATCAGCACGGGAGAAGTCCCTGTGGCCTGGTAAGAAGAAAACATGGAGGCGTCAGCACAAACATGTACATTGGCACCGGTGTCAATTAACCAATCAGGGGATTGAAATACTGAAAGGATGGTAGGAAAAATACCGTACCTTGATTCCTTCATATCAGTATCACCGATGACAACATTAGCGGACTTGCCGCCCTTCTCATGTTCGCGCTCCTCATAGCGGTTAGGACACTTCGGAGCCCCGTGATTAGGATCACCGCAGACATGGCAAAGTCCGTTCCCCTTCTTATGAGAATTCTTCTTGAAGTTGGTAGAATGTGATGGCTTGTTCTTTGTATCAAACTTGCCTTTCCCCTGAGTTTTGTTCTTGTTGTTTTTGAACTTATTGGGCTGGAAGTTCTTCTTCTATACCATGTGGGCACTAGAAGGTCCCTCGGCAACTCGAGCACGTGTGTCCTTTGCTCTCGCCTTCTCTTCAACATCAAGAGTACCAATGAGATCCGCAACGGAAAACTCCTGTCTCTTGTGTTTTAGTGAAGTAGCAAAATTGTTCCACGAAGGTGGAAGCTTGGCAATAATGCCTCCGGCAACAAATTTGTCCGACAACACACACTTGAAGTGCTCAAGTTCTTTTGCGAGCGACTGTAACTCATGAGCCTGCTGTAGAACAGAGCGCTCATCAGTCATCTTGTAGTCATAGAATTGCTCCATGACGTACAACTCGCTACCGGCGTCCGAGGCACCAAACTTGGCCTCGAGCGCAGCCCACATGTCCTTGCTGTTGTCAAACGACATATACAAATCCACAATGGAATCATCAAGAACACCCAGAAGAGCGCCTTTAAAGAGAGTATCGATCTTCCCAAAAGCTTCCAGCTGTGCTGGCTTAAGATCGCCCTCAGGCTTGCCCTTAGTGGCGTCATAGGAGCCCATGGTCTGAAACCAGTAGACTGCTCTCGTGCGCCACCTCTTATATTGCGCGCCCTTAAAGGCAGGCGGCTTCAGATGCGCAGCAAAACCACTCGGAGTAAATTGCCTATGATCAGGTTTTTGGATTGTTGAGAATATGAGCAAATTACTACGAGAATTAATCCGAATTAACAGAAGATAAATCATGTCTACAATAGCAGAGATTGAACTAATCATGCAAGCTAGCATGGTAGATGAACAGATCACATCTAGGGCACATACTAGAAACATGAATTCTACCACGATCTCGAACAGGAAAGATAGAATCACATATGGTGCAGCGGGAGCAACACCGCCGGCGTTGACGTTGTCGCCCATGTCGTCGAGGATGAGGTTGCCGAGGTCGGGGAAGAATTCGTCGTTCGCGAAGTCGTCGCTGCCAGCAGTCGCACGAGTGCGCTCCCCAAAAACCTGATCCCCCCTCTCCCGTACAGGATCACGAGAGGCGGGGTTCCAGAGGCCTGCTGTCCCTTCTCCCAGTGCACGCCGAAAGGAGGGATGGAGAAGGTTGCTTGGCGGCGCAATGATCTGGAGCGGTGGTGAGAAACCATAGGAAGCGGCGGCAGCTAGGGTAGACGTCTGCCTGACTATATAGTGCGGGCCGGGTAGGTTGTGGGAGTAAACACCACGTCCGAGTCGTCACGATCCAAAAGAATCGGAAACTGTTCAGTAATTAACGCGTCCGCTAATTATTAATTAATGACTCATTAATTTTTCCCGAGCAGCAAATATATAGATAACGTGCATAGCTCTGTCCTCGGCTCGGCTCAATCCCACAACCCGCGGCGCGGCGCGGCGCGTCGTGACGAGGCGAGGCGAGGCGTGGCGTGGCGTGGCGAGGCGAGCGAGGAGGAGGAGCGCGCGTGTAGGTCTCCTCTTCTCATGCTCATACAAGTGGTAGGAGAGCTCACCTTATAAAGAGGTGCAACTCTCTCTCAACTTATGAGGTGGGACTAAACTTTAGCCTCACTCACTCCACTCACATGTGTGCATGAATGGGCCAAGAGAATTTCAAAATTTTAGTTGGGCTTTGGGCCAAAAGCCCACTAGCAAATTCCAACAATCCCCCACAAGGTCTCATTGGCACATTTCACGATTTGGTTCCAAAACATTGTTTATATACCAGTGCTTAGTGGAGACTGTGAAGTTGAACTTCCACTTAGAGATTTATGCTACACTAGATCACAACTTGAATAGTGGACTATGCCTTGAACTACAAGTTTTCTGCAAGACTAGTTTCGCACAAATTCTTGACCGATACTTGGCTGCCGCAAGGCTTCCCCGCAGGTGGAGCGTATACGTCGTACTCCAGGGCCTTTCATGAATTTATTAGAGAGCACCCACTTCTCACAGACTGCGACGTTAACAGTCAAATTCATATAGGTGTGTTCCTCAGGAGATGCTCTGCAGGACAACATCTCTGCTTACTCAAATAAGCCACTTGGAACACATTAAGATAGATATCAACCTGCCATGCAGATCAGGAGAGTATTGCATCTTCACGGAGTGGGATAATTAAAATAAGGATACTCTCCTCTCAGCTGACCAACAGCTTGTCTCCCACTTCTAATTCACGGGATCTCTGATCACATAGAGTGGGTTACCACTATGGACAACTCATGCGGTGGGTCTCAAACCCATCTCCATCGATGCATTATCTATCACATTACGTGATAGACCCTTTGTGAAGGGATCTGCCAAGTTTTTCGACGTTTGGATATAATCCAACGTAATAACTCCGGAGTTTCTCAGTTTCCTGACAGATTTTAATCTCCTCTTCACATGCCTTGAGGACTTCATATTGTCCTTAGAACTGTTTATCTTGACGATCACAGTTTGATTATCACAGTTCATCAGGATAGGGGGTATTGGTTTTTCAACCATAGGTAAGTCCATCAATAGCTCACGAAGCCACTCTGCTTCAACAGTGGCAGTGTCTAATGCTGTGAGTTCTACTTCCATAGTTGACCTCATTAAGATGGTCTGCTTGCAAGACTTCCAGGAAACAGCGCCACCACCAAGTGTAAAAACATAACCACTTGTGGCCTTAACCTCATCAGCATCAGATATTCAGTTCGAGTCACTATAACCCTCCAGTACCCTTGGATACCCGGTGTAATGAATCCCATAGCTCGCAGTGCCCTTCAAGTAGCGCATAACTCTCTCAAGTGCACGCCAATGATCATCTCCCGGTTTTGACACAAACCGACTCAGCTTGCTCACAGCAAAAGAGATGTCAGGCCTCGTGGCACTCGCCAAATACATAAGCGCGCCAATAATCTGAGAATACCTCAGTTGATCTCTAGCAATCCGTCGATTCTTTCGAAGCAACACACTAGCATCATATGGAGTTAGAGAAGGCGTGCAGTCGCTATACCCAAAACGACTCAAGACCTTTTCCACATAGTGAGACTGAAGCAGTGTGATCCCACCATTCTCCTCTCTCAACAGCTTGATGTTTAAGATAACATCAGCTACTCCTAGATCCTTCATCTCAAAACAGCGAGATAAGGAATCTTTAACCTCCTTGATTAAATCAAGTTTGGTTCCAAAGATCAATATGTCATCAACATACAGACAAACAATAACTCCTTCGCCCCCACCATAGCGATAGAACACACACTTGTCACCATCATTTACTACAAAGCCGGCAACAGTTAATGTTCTTTCGAACTTCTCATGCCACTCCTTAGGAGCTTGTTTATAAGGCCATATAAAGACTTTAATAACTTGCACACCTTTCCTTCTTGACCAGGTACTACAAAAGCATCTGGCTAATCCATGTAAATTTCCTCCTTCAACTCTCCATTGAGGAAAGTCGTCTTAACGTCCATTTGATGAACGAGAAGACCATGTGAGGCAGCCAGTGATAGTAGCACCCGAATTATGGTCAGTCTAGCCACGGGTGAGTAAGTATCAAAGAAGTCTTCACCTTCTTTCTGGGTATAACCCTTAGCCACAAGCCGTGCCTTGTACTTTTCAATCGTACCATCAGGTCTAAGCTTCTTCTTGAACACCCACTTACACCCTATAGGTTTGCACCCATAAGGACGGTCAGTGATCTCCTAGGTTCCGTTAGCTAAGATGGAATCCGTCTCGCTACGAACAGCTTCCTTCTAGTAGTCAGCATCAGGAGATGCATAGGCTTCTGAAATAGTCCTGGGTGTGTCATCCACAAGGTACACAATGAAATCATCACCAAAGGACTTTGCAGTCCTCTGTCTCTTACTCCTTATAGGAGTTTCATTGTCACCCTCAACCAGGATTCTCAACGTGTTCCATCGCAATGGTGGGTTCAGGAATTACAGTGAGTTCCTCACTAGATGGAATAGGTATCTCCTGATTTGATGAACTTTACATATCCTTCATAGGAAATATGTCCTCAAAGAAAGTTGCATCATTAGACTCCATAATCGTACCAACATGCATGTCGGATACCTCAGATTTTATTATCAAAAATCTACAACGAATGCTATGAAAAGCATAGCCCAGAAGAACACAATCCAGGGTTTTTGGTCCATGCTTGCGCTTCTTGGGAATTGGTATATTGACTTTCGCCAAACAACCCCAAGAACATAGGTAAGAGAGTTTCAACCTTTTCCTTTCCCATTCCTCAAATGGAGTAATGGTCTTATGCTTTGTGGGAACTCGGTTTCGGACATGACATGCGCTCATTAGCGCCTCCCCCCACCATTCCTTGGAAAGACCCGATGTGTCTAACATGGCGTTAACCAAATCAGTCAGAGTTCGGTTCTTTCTTTCGGCCACCCCATTAGACTGAGGTGAGTAGGGAGGCGTCCTCTCATGGATTATACCCTGTTCCGCACAAAACAAATCAAATTCATTGGAAAAATACTCTCCACCACGATCGGACCTAAGCCGTTTAATTTTTCGATCAAGTTGGTTCTCTGCCTCAGCTTTATAGTTTTTGAAGTTAAAGCCTCATCTTTTGATTTCAGAAGATACACATAGCAATATCTAGTGGAGTCATCAATAAACATCATGAAATATCTCTTTCCACCTTTTGTCAACACGCCATTCATCTCACAAAGATCAGAATGTATAAGCTCTAGTGGCGCCAAGTCTCTTGCCTCTGCAGTCTTATGGGACTTGCGAGGTTGTTTAGCTTGCACACATACTTGGCACTTAGAGCCTTTGACAGTAGAGATTTTCGGAATTAAATTCATATTGGCTAGCCGCGTCATGCAACCAAAGTTAATATGACAAAGTCGTGAATGCCAAATATCCGACTCATTATTGTGGCAAACATTATTAATAACTTTAGTGCAAATATCTGACAAAGATAGGCGGAACAAGCCTCCGCACTCATAGCCTTTTCCAACAAATTGTCCACACTTGGAAATTACAACTTTATTGGACTCAAAAACCAACTTAAAACCATCTCGACATAAACGGGAACCGCTAACGAGATTTTTATTGATGGATGGCACATGATGAACGTTCTTCAGACGCACGGTCTTCCCCGAAGTAAACTTCACATCGACCATACCAACACCTCAAACGATGGCATGTGACCCGTTCCCCATCAGCACGGGAGAAGTCCCTGTGGCCTGGTAAGAAGAAAACATGGAGGCATCATCACGAACATGTACATTGGCACCGGTGTCAATTAACCAATCAGGGGATTGAAATACTGAAAGGATGGTAGGAAAAATACCGTACCCTTATTCCTTTATATCAGTATCACCGATGACAACATTAGTGGACTTGCCGCCCTTCTCATGTTCGCGCTCCTCATAGCGGTTAGGACACTTCGGAGCCCGGTGATTAGGATCACCGCAGACATGGCAAAGTGCCGTCCCCTTCTTATGAGAATTCTTCTTGAAGTTGGTAGAATGTGATGGCTTGTTCTTTGTATCAAACTTGCCTTTCCCTTTAGTTTTGTTCTTGTTGTTTTTGAACTTATTGGGCTGGAAGTTCTTCTTCTGTACCATGTGGGCACTAGAAGCTCCCTCGGCAACTCGAGAACGTGTGTCCTTTGCTCTCGCCTTCTCTTCAACAAGAGTACCAAATAGATCCGCAATGGAAAACTCCTGTCTCTTGTGTTTTAGTGAAGTAGCAAAATTGTTCCACGAAGGTGGAAGCTTGGCAATAATGCCTCCGGCAACAAATTTGTCCGGAAACACACACTTGAAGTGCTCAAGTTCTTTTGCGAGCGACTGTATCTCATGAGCCTGCTGTACAACAGAGCGCTCATCAGTCATCTTGTAGTCATAGAATTGCTCCATGACGTACAACTCGCTACCGGCGTCCGAGGCACCAAACATGGCCTCGAGGGCAGCCCACATGTCCTTGCCGTTGTCAAACGACATATACGAATCCACAATGGAATCATCCAGAACACCCAGAAGAGCGCCTTTAAAGAGAGTATCGATCTTCCCAAAAGCTTCCAGCTGTGCTGGATTTAGATCGCCCTCAGGCTTGCCCTTAGTGGCGTCATAGCAGCCCATGGTCTGAAACCAGTAGACTGCTCTCGTGCGCCACCTCTTATATCGCGCCCCTTAAAGGCAGGCAGCTTTAGATGCGCAGCAAAACCACTCGGAGTAAATTGCCTATGATCAGGTTTTTGGATTGTTGAGAATATGAGCAAATTACTACGAGAATTAATCCGAATTAACAGAAGATAAATCATGACTACAATAGCAGAGATTGAACTAATCATGCAAGCTAGCATGGTAGATGAACAGATCACATCTAGGGCACATACTAGAAACATGAATTCTACCACGATCTCGAACAGGAAAGATAGAATCACATACGGTGCAGCGAGAGCAGCACCGCCGGCGTTGACGTTGTCGCCCATGTCGTCGAGGATGAGGTTGCCGAGGTCGGGGAAGAATTCGTCGTTCGCGAAGTCGTCGCTGCCAGCAGTCGAGCAAATGCGCTCCCCAAAAACCTGATCGCCCCTCTCCCGTACAGGATCACGAGAGGCGGGGTTCCGGAGGCCTGCTGTCCCTTCTCCTAGTGCACGCCGAAAGGAGGGATGGAGAAGACTTGCTTGGCGGCGCAATGATCTAGAGCGGTGGTGAGAAACCATACGAAGCGGCGGCGGCTAGGGTAGACGTCTGCCTGACTATATAGTGCGGGCCGGGTAGGGCGTGTGAGTAAACCCCACGTCCGAGTCGTCACGATCCAAAAGATTCGGAAACTGTTCAATAATTAACGCGTCCGCTAATTATTAATTAATGACTCATTAATTTTTCCCGAGCAGCAAAAATATAGACAACGTGCATAGCTCTGTCCTCGGCTCGGCTCAATCCCGCAACCCGCGGTGCGTCATGACGAGGCGAGGCGAGGCGTGGTGTGGCGAGGCGAGCGAGGAGGAGGAGCGCGCGTGTAGGTCTCCTCTTCTCATGCTCATACAAGTGGTAGGAGAGCTCACCTTATAAAGAGGTGCAACTCTCTCTCAACTTATGAGGTGGGACTAAACTTTAGCCTCACTCACTCCACTCACATGTGTGCATGAATGGGCCAAGAGAATTTCAGAATTGTAGTTGGGCTTTGGGCCAAAAGCCCAATAGCAAATTCCAACAATCCCCCACAAAGTCTCATTGGCACATTTCACCATTTGGTTCCAAAACAATTTTTATATACCGGTGCTTAGTGGAGACTGTGAAGTTGAACTTCCACTTAGAGATTTATGCTACACTAGATCACAACTTGAATAGTGGACTATGCCTTGAACTACAAGTTTTTTGCGAGACTAGTTTCACACAAATTCTTGACCGATACTTGGCTGCCGCAAGGCTTCCCCGCGGGTGGAGCGTATACGTCATACTCCAGGGCCTTTCATGAATTTATTAGAGAGCACCCACTTCTCACATACTACGACATTAACAGTCAAATTCATATAAGGTGTGTTCCTCAGGAGATGCTCTGCAGGACAACATCTCTGCTTACTCAAATAAGCCACTTGGAGCACATTAAGATAGATATCAACCTGCCATGCAGATCAAGAGAGTATTGCATCTTCACGGAGTGGGATAATTAAAATAAGGATACTCTCTCTCAGCTGACCAACAGCTTGTCTCCCACTTCTACTTCACGGGATCTCCGATCATATAGAGTGGGTTACCACTATGGACAACTCATGTGGTGGGTCTCAAACCCATCTCCATCGATACATTATCTATCACATTACGTGATAGACCCTTTGTGAAGGGATCTGCCAAGTTTTTCGACGTTTGGATATAATCCAACATAATAACTCCGGAGTTTCTCAGTTTCCTGACAGATTTTAATCTCCTCTCCACATGCCTTGAGGACTTTTCATATTGTCCTTAGAACTGTTTATCTTGACGATCACAGTTTGATTATCACAGTTCATCAGGATAGGGGGTATTAGTTTTTCAACCATAGGTAAGTCCATCAAAAGCTCACGAAGCCACTCTGCTTCAACAGTGGCAGTGTCTAATGCTGTGAGTTCTGCTTCCATAGTTGACCTCGTTAAGATGGTCTGCTTGCAAGACTTCCAGGAAACAGCGCCACCACCAAGTGTAAAAACATAACCACTTGTGGCCTTAACCTCATCAGCATCAGATATCCAGTTCGAGTCACTATAACCCTCCAGTACCCTTGGATACCCGGTGTAGTGAATCCCATAGCTTGCAGTGCCCTTCAAGTAGCGCATAACTCTCTCAAGCTCATGCCAATGATCAGCTCCCGGTTTTGACATAAACCGACTCAGCTTGCTCACAGCAAAAGAGATGTTAGGCCTCGTGGCACTCGCCAAATACATAAGCGAGCCAATAATCTGAGAATACCTCAGTTGATATGGAGTTGGAGAATGCGTGCAGTTGCTATGCCCAAAACGACTCAAGACCTTTTCCACATAGTGAGACTAAAGCAGTGTGATCCCACCATTCTCATCTCTCAACAGCTTGATGTTTAAGATAACATCACCTACTCCTAGATCCTTCATCTCAAAACAGCGAGATACGAAATCTTTAACCTCCTTGATTAAATCAAGGGTTCCAAAGATCAATATGTCGTCGACATACAGACAAAGAATAACTCCTTCGCCCCCACCATGGCGATAGTACACACACTTGTCACCATCATTTACTACAAAGCCGGCAGCAGTTAATGTTCTTTCGAACTTCTCATGCCACTCCTTAGGAGCTTGTTTAAGGCCATATAAAGACTTTAATAACTTGCACACCTTTCCTTCTTGACCAGGTACTACAAAACCATCTGGCTGATCCATGTAAATTTCCTCCTTCAACTCTCCATTGAGGAAAGCTGTCTTAACATCCATTTGATGAACGAGAAGACCATGTGAGGCAACCAGTGATAGTAGCACCCGAATTGTGGTCAGTCTAGCCATGGGTGAGTAAGTATCAAAGAAGTCTTCACCTTCTTTCTGGGTATAACCCTTAGCCACAAGCCGTGCCTTGTACTTTTCAATTGTACCATTAGGTCTAAGCTTCTTCTTGAACACCCACTTACAGCCTACAGGTTTGCACCCATAAGGACGGTCAGTGATCTCCCAGTTTTCGTTAGCTAAGATGGAATCCATCTCGCTACGAACAGCTTCCTTCCAGTAGTCAGCATCAGGAGATGCACAGGCTTCTGAAATGGTCCTGGGTGTGTCATCCACAAGGTACACAATGAAATCATCACCAAAGGACTTTGCAGTCCTCTGTCTCTTACTCCTTATAGGAGTTTCATTGTCACCCTCAACAGGATTCTCAACGTGTTCCATCGCAATGGTGGGTTCAGGAATTACAGTGAGTTCCTCACTAGATGGAATAGGTATCTCCTGATTTGATGAACTTGACATATCCTTCATAGGAAATATGTCCTCGAAGAAAGATGCATCATTAGACTCCATAATCGTACCAACATGCATGTCGGATACCTCAGATTTTATTATCAAAAATCTATAGCCAATGCTATGAAAAGCATAGCCCAGAATAACAGAATCCACGGTTTTTGGTCCAAGCTTGCGCTTCTTGGGAATTGGTATATTGACTTTCGCCAAACAACCCCAAGAATGTAGGTAAGAGAGTTTCAACCTTTTCCTTTCCCATTCCTCAAATGGAGTCATGATCTTATGCTTTGTGGGAACTCGGTTTAGGACATGACACGCGGTCATTAGCACCTCCCCCCACCATTCCTTGGAAAGACCCGATGTGTCTAACATGGCGTTAACCAAATCAGTCAGAGTTCGGTTCTTTCTTTCGGCCACCCCATTAGACTGAGGTGAGTAGGGAGGCGTCCTCTCATGGATTATACCATGTTCCGCACAAAACAGATCAAATTCATTGGAAAAATACTCTCCACCACGATCGGACCTAAGCCATTTAATTTTTTGATCAAGTTGGTTCTCTGCCTCAGCTTTATAGTTTTTGAAGAAAGTTAAAGCCTCATCTTTTGATTTCAGAAGATACATATAGCAATATCTCGTGGAGTCATCAATAAACGTCATGAAATATCTCTTTCCACCTTTTGTCCACGCCATTCATAACACAAAGATCAAAATGTATAAGCTCTAGTGGTGCCAAGTCTCTTGCCTCTGCAGTCTTATGGGACTTGCGAGGTTGTTTAGCTTGCACACATACTTGGCACTTAGAGCCTTTGACAGTAGAGATTTTCGGAATTAAATTCATATTGGCTAGCCGCGTCATGCAACCAAAGTTAATATGACAAAGTCGTGAATGCCAAATATCCGACTCATTATTGTGGCAAACATTATTAATAACTTTAGTGCAAATATCTGACAAAGATAGGCGGAACAAGCCCCGCATTCATAGCCTTTTCCAACAAATTGTCCACACTTGGAAATTACAACTTTATTGGACTCAAAAACCAACTTAAAACCATCTCGACATAAACGGGAACCGCTAACGAGATTTTTATTGATGGATAGCACATGATGAACGTTCTTTAGACGCACGGTCTTCCCCGAAGTAAACTTCAGATCGACCGTACCAACACCTCGAACGATGGCATGTGACCCGTTCCCCATCAGCATGGGAGAAGTCCCTGTGGACTGGTAAGAAGAAAACATGGACGCGTCAGCACAAACATGTACATTGGCACCAGTGTCAACTAACCAATCAGGGGATTGAAATACTGAAAGGATGGTAGGAAAAATACCGTACCCTGATTCCTTCATATCAGTATCACCGATGACAACATTAGCGGACTTGCCACCCTTCTCATGTTCGCGCTCCTCATAGCGGTTAGGACACTTCGGAGCCCAGTGATTAGGATCACCGCAGACATGGCAAAGTCCCTTCCCCTTCTTATGAGAATTCTTCTTGAAGTTGGTAGAATGTGATGGCTTGTTCTTTGTATCAAACTTTCCTTTCCCCTGAGTTTTGTTCTTGTTGTTTTTGAACTTATTGGGCTGGAAGTTCTTCTTCTGTACCATGTGGGCACTAGAAGCTCCCTCGGCAACTCGAGCACGTGTGTCCTTTGCTCTCGCCTTCTCTTCAACATCAAGAGTACCAATGAGATCTGCAACGAAAAACTCCTGTCTCTTGTGTTTTAGTGAAGTAGCAAAATTGTTCCACGAAGGTGGAAGCTTGGCAATAATGCCTCCGGCAACAAATTTGTCCGGCAACACACACTTGAAGTGCTCAAGTTCTTTTGCGAGCGACTGTATCTCATGAGCCTGCTGTACAACAGAGCGCTCATCAGTCATCTTGTAGTCATAGAATTGCTCCATGACGTACAACTCGCTACCGGCGTCCGAGGCACCAAACTTGGCCTCGAGCACAGCCCACATGTCCTTGCCGTTGTCAAACGACATATACGAATCTACAATGGAATCATCAAGAACACCCAGAAGAGCGCCTTTAAAGAGAGTATCGATCTTCCCAAAAGCTTCCAGCTGTGCTGGATTAAGATCGCCCTCAGGCTTGCCCTTAGTGGCGTCATAGCAGCCCATGGCCTGAAACCAGTAGACTGCTCTCGTGCGCCACCTCTTATATTGCGCCCCCTTAAAGGCAGGTGGCTTCAGATGCGCAGCAAAACCACTCGGAGTAAATTGCCTATGATCAGGTTTTTGGATTGTTGAGAATATGAGCAAATTACTACGAGAATTAATCCGAATTAACATAAGATAAATCATGACTACAATAGCAGAGATTGAACTAATCATGCAAGCTAGCATGGTAGATGAACAGATCACATCTAGGGCACATACTAGAAACATGAATTCTACCATGATCTCGAACAGGAAAGATAGAATCACATACGGTGCAGCGGGAGCAGCACCGCCGGCGTTGACGTTGTCGCCCATGTCGTCGAGGATCAAGTTGTCGAGGTCGGGAAAGAATTCGTCGTTCGCGAAGTCGTCGCTGCCAGTAGTCGCGCGAGTGCGCTCCCCAAAAACCTGATCGCCCCTGTCCTGTACAGGATCACGAGAGGCGGGGTTCCGGAGGCCTGCTGTCCCTTCTCCCAGTGCACGTCGAAAGGAGGGATGGAGAAGACTTGCTTGGCGGCGCAATGATCTGGAGCGGTGGTGAGAAACCATACAAAGCGGCAGCGGCTAGGGTAGACGTCTGCCTGACTATATAGTGCGGGCCGGGTAGGTCGTGGGAGTAAACCCCACGTCTGAGTCGTCACGATCCAAAAGAATCGGAAACTGTTCAGTAATTAACGCGTCCGCTAATTATTAATTAATGACTCATTAATTTTTCTGGAGCAGCAAAAATATAGACAACGTGCATAGCTCTGTCCTCGGCTCGGCTCAATCCCGCAACCTGCGGCGCGTCGTGACGAGGCGAGGCAAGGCGTGGCGTGGCGAGGCGTGCGAGGAGGAGGAGCGCGCGTGTAGGTCTCCTCTTCTCATGCTCATACAAGTGGTAGGAGAGCTCACCTTATAAAGAGGAGCAACTCTCTCTCAACTTATGAGGTGGGACTAAACTTTAGCCTCACTCACTCCACTCACATGTGTGCATGAATGGGCCAAGAGAATTTCAGAATTTTAGTTGGGCTCTGGGCCAAAAGCGCACTAGCAAATTCCAACAATCCCCCACAAAGTCTCATTGGCACATTTCACCATTTGGTTCCAAAACATTGTTTATATACCGGTGCTTAGTGGAGACTGTGAAGTTGAACTTCCACTTAGAGATTTATGCTACACTAGATCACAACTTTAATAGTGGACTATGCCTTGAACTACAAGTTTTCTGCGAGACTAGTTTCACACAAATTCTTGACCGATACTTGGCTGCCGCAAGGCTTCCCCGCGGGTGGAGCGTATACGTTGTACTCCAGGGCCTTTCATGAATTTATTAGAGAGCACCCACTTCTCATAGACTGCGACATTAACAGTCAAATTCATATAGGTGTGTTCCTCAGGAGATGCTCTGCAGGACAACATCTCTGCTTACTCAAATAAGCCACTTGGAACACATTAAGATAGATATCAATTTGCCATGCAGATCAGGAGAGTATTTCATCTTCACGGAGTGGGATAATTAAAATAAGGATACTCTCTCTGAGCTGACCAACAGCTTGTCTCCCACTTCTACTTCACGGGATCTCCGATCACATAGAGTGGGTTACCACTATGGACAACTCATGCGGTGGGTCTCAAACCCATCTCCATCGATGCATTATCTATCACATTACGTGATAGACCCTTTGTGAAGGGATCTGCCAAGTTTTTCGACGTTTGGATATAATCCAACGTAATAACTCCGGAGTTTCTCAGTTTCCTGACAGATTTTAATCTCCTCTTCACATTCCTTGAGGACTTCATATTGTCCTTAAAACTGTTTATCTTGACGATCACAGTTTGATTATCACAGTTCATCAGGATAGGGGGTATTAGTTTTTCAACCATAGGTAAGTCCATCAATAGCTCACGAAGCCACTCTGCTTCAACAGTGGCCGTGTCTAATGCTGTGAGTTCTGCTTCCATTGTTGACCTCGTTAAGATGGTCTGCTTGCAAGACTTCCAGGAAACAGCGCCACCACCAAGTGTAAAAACATAACCACTTGTGGCCTTAACCTCATCAGCATCAGATATCCAGTTCGAGTCACTATAACCCTCCAGTACCCTTGGATACCCGGTGTAGTGAATCCCATAGCTCGCAGTGCCCTTCAAGTAGCGCATAACTCTCTCAAGCGCACGCCAATGATCAGCTCCCGGTTTTGACACAAACCGACTCAGCTTGCTCACAGCAAAAGAGATGTCAGGCCTCATGGCACTCGCCAAATACATAAGCGAGCCAATAATCTGAGAATACCTCAGTTGATCTCTAGCAATCCGTCGATTCTTTTGAAGCAACACACTAGCATCATATGGAGTTAGAGAATGCGTGCAGTCAGTATGCCCAAAACGACTCAAGACCTTTTCCACATAGTGAGACTGAAGCAGTGTGATCCCACCATTCTCATCTCTCAACAGCTTGATGTTTAAGATAACATCAGCTACTCCTAGATCCTTCATCTCAAAACAGCGAGATAAGAAATCTTTAACCTCCTTGATTAAATCAAGTTTGGTTCCAAAGATCAATATGTCGTCGACATACAGACAAAGAATAACTCCTTCGCCCCCACCATGGCGATAGTACACACACTTGTCACCATCATTTACTACAAAGCCGGCAGCAGTTAATGCTCTTTCGAACTTCTCATGCCACTCCTTAGGAGCTTGTTTAAGGCCATATAAAGATTTTAATAACTTGCACACCTTTCCTTCTTGACCAGGTACTATAAAACCATCTGGCTGATCCATGTAAATTTCCTCCTTCAACTCTCCATTGAGGAAAGCCGTCTTAACGTCCATTTGATGAACGAGAAGACCATGTGAGGCAGCCAGTGATAGTAGCACCCGAATTGTGGTCAGTCTAGCCACGGGTGAGTAAGTATCAAAGAAGTCTTCACCTTCTTTCTGGGTATAACCCTTAGCCACAAGCCGTGCCTTGTACTTTTCAATCGTAACATCACGTCTAAGCTTCTTCTTGAACACCCACTTACACCCTACAGGTTTGCACCCACAAGGACGGTCAGTGATCTCCCAGGTTCCGTTAGCTAAGATGGAATCCATCTCGCTACGAACAGCTTCCTTCCAGTAGTCAGCATCAGGAGATGCACAGGCTTCTGAAATAGTCCTGGGTGTGTCGTCCACAAGGTACACAATGAAATCATCACCAAAGGACTTTGCAGTCCTCTGTCTCTTACTCCTTATAGGAGTTTCATTGTCACCCTCAACAGGATTCTCAACGTGTTCCATCGCAATGGTGGGTTCAGGAATTACAGTGAGTTCCTCACTAGATTGAATAGGTATCTCCTGATTTGATGAACTTGACATATCCTTCATTGGAAATATGTCCTCAAAGAAAGATGCATCATTAGACTCCATAATCGTACCAACATGCATGTCGGATACCTCAAATTTTATTATCAAAAATCTATAGCCAATGCTATGAAAATCATAGCCCAGAAGAACACAATCCACGGTTTTTGGTCCAAGCTTGCGCTTCTTGGGAATTGGTATATTGACTTTCGCCAAACAACCCCAAGAACGTAGGTAAGAGAGCTTCAACCTTTTCCTTTCCCATTCCTCAAATGGAGTCATGGTCTTATGCTTTTTGGGAACTCGGTTTAGGCCATGACACGCGGTCATTAGCACCTCCCCCCACCATTCCTTGGAAAGACCCGATGTGTCTAACATGGCGTTAACCAAATCAGTCAGAGTTCGGTTCTTTCTTTCGGCCACCCCATTATACTGAGGTGAGTAGGGAGGCGTCCTCTCATGGATTATACCATGTTCCGCACAAAACAGATCAAATTCATTGGAAAAATACTCTCCACCACGATCGGACCTAAGCCATTTAATTTTTTGATCAAGTTGGTTCTCTGCCTCAGCTTTATAGTTTTTGTAGAAAGTTAAAGCCTCATCTTTTGATTTCAGAAGATACATATAGCAATATCTAGTGGAGTCATCAATAAACGTCATGAAATATCTCTTTCCACCTTTTGTCAACACGCCATTCATATCACAAAGATCAGAATGTATAAGCTCTAGTGGCGCCAAGTCTCTTGCCTCTGCAGTCTTATGGGACTTGCGAGGTTGTTTAGCTTGCACACATACTTGGCACTTAGAGCCTTTGACAGTAGAGATTTTCGGAATTAAATTCATATTGGCTAGCCGTGTCATGCAACCAAAGTTAATATGACAAAGTCGTGAATGCCAAATATCCGACTCATTATTGTGGCAAACATTATTAATAACTTTAGTGCAAATATCTGACAAAGATAGGCGGAACAAGCCCCGCATTCATAGCCTTTTCCAACAAATTGTCCACACATGGAAATTACAACTTTATTGGACTCAAAAACCAACTTAAAACCATCTCGACATAAACGGGAACCGCTAACGAGATTTTTATTGATGGATAGCACATGATGAACGTTCTTCAGACGCACGGTCTTCCCCGAAGTAAACTTCAGATCGACCGTACCAACACCTCGAACGATGGCATGTGACCCGTTCCCCATCAGCATGGGAGAAGTCCCTGTGGCCTGGTAAGAAGAAAACATGGACGCGTCAGCACAAACATGTACATTGGCACCAGTGTCAACTAACCAATCAGGGGATTGAAATACTGAAAGGATGGTAGGAAAGATACCGTACCCTGATTCCTTCATATCAGTATCACCGATGACAACATTAGCGGACTTGCCACCCTTCTCATGTTCGCGCTCCTCATAGCGGTTAGGACACTTCGGAGCCCAATGATTAGGATCACCGCAGACATGGCAAAGTCTCTTCCCCTTCTTATGAGAATTCTTCTTGAAGTTGGTAGAATGTGATGGCTTGTTCTTTGTATCAAACTTTCCTTTCCCCTGAGTTTTGTTCTTGTTGTTTTTGAACTTATTGGGCTGGAAGTTCTTCTTCTGTACCATGTGGGCACTAGAAGCTCCCTCGGCAACTCGAGCACGTGTGTCCTTTGCTCTCGCCTTCTCTTCAACATCAAGAGTACCAATGAGATCTGCAACGGAAAACTCCGGTCTCTTGTGTTTTAGTGAAGTAGCAAAATTGTTCCACGAAGGTGGAAGCTTGGCAATAATGCCTCCGGCAACAAATTTGTCCGGCAACACACACTTGAAGTGCTCAAGTTCTTTTGCGAGCGACTGTATCTCATGAGCCTGCTGTACAACAGAGCGCTCATCAGTCATCTTGTAGTCATAGAATTGCTCCATGACGTACAACTCGCTACCGGCGTCCGAGGCACCAAACTTGGCCTCGAGCACAGCCCACATGTCCTTGCCGTTGTCAAACGACATATAGGAATCCACAATGGAATCATCAAGAACACCCAGAAGAGCGCCTTTAAAGAGAGTATCGATCTTCCCAAAAGCTTCCAGCTGTGCTGGATTAAGATCGCCCTCAGGCTTGCCCTTAGTGGCGTCATAGCAGCCCATGGTCTGAAACCAGTAGACTGCTCTCGTGCGCCACCTCTTATATTGCGCCCCCTTAAAGGCAGGCGGCTTCAGATGCGCAGCAAAACCACTCGGAGTAAATTGCCTATGATCAGGTTTTTGGATTGTTGAGAATATGAGCAAATTACTACGAGAATTAATCCGAATTAACAGAAGATAAATCATGACTACAATAGAAGAGATTGAACTAATCACGCAAGCTAGCATGGTAGATGAACAGATCACATCTAGGGCACATACTAGAAACATGAATTCTACCATGATCTCGAACAGGAAAGATAGAATCACATACGGTGCAGGGGGAGCAGCACCGCCGGCGTTGACGTTGTCGCCCATGTCGTCGAGGATCAGGTTGTCGAGGTCGGGGAAGAATTCGTCGTTCGCGAAGTCGTCGCTGCCAGCAGTCGCGCGAGTGCGCTCCCCAAAAACCTGATCGCCCCTGTCCCGTACAGGATCACGAGAGGCGGGGTTCCGGAGGCCTGCTGTCCCTTCTCCCAGTGCACGTCGAAAGGAGGGATGGAGAAGACTTGCTTGGCGGCGCAATGATCTGGAGCGGTGGTGAGAAACCATACAAAGCGGCGGCGGCTAGGGTAGACGTCTGCCTGACTATATAGTGCGGGCCGGGTAGGTCGTGGGAGTAAACCCCACGTCTGAGTCGTCACGATCCAAAAGAATCGGAAACTGTTCAGTAATTAACGCGTCCGCTAATTATTAATTAATGACTCATTAATTTTTCCCGAGCAGCAAAAATATAGACAACGTGCATAGCTCTATCCTCGGCTCGCCTCAATCCCGCAACCTGCGGCGCGTCGTGACGAGGCGAGGCGAGGCGTGGCGTGGCGAGGCGAGCGAGGAGGAGGAGCGCGCGTGTAGGTCTCCTCTTCTCATGCTCATACAAGTGGTAGGAGAGCTCACCTTATAAAGAGGTGCAACTCTGTCTCAACTTATGAGGTGGGACTAAACTTTAGCCTCACTCACTCCACTCACATGTGTGCATGAATGGGCCAAGAGAATTTCAGAATTTTAGTTGGGCTCTGGGCCAAAAGCGCACTAGCAAATTCCAACAATCCCCCAAAAAGTCTCATTGGCACATTTCACCATTTGGTTCCAAAACATTGTTTATATACCGGTGCTTAGTGGAGACTGTGAAGTTGAACTTCCACTTAGAGATTTATGCTACACTAGATCACAACTTGAATAGTGAACTATGCCTTGAACTACAAGTTTTCTGCGAGACTAGTTTCACACAAATTCTTGACCGATACTTGGCTGCCACAAGGCTTGCCCGCGGGTGGAGCATATACGTCGTACTCCAGGGCCTTTCATGAATTTATTAGAGAGCACCCACTTCTCACAGACTGCAACGTTAACAGTCAAATTCATATAGGTGTGTTCCTCAGGAGATGCTCTGCAGGACAACATCTCTGCTTACTCAAATAAGCCACTTGGAACACATTAAGATAGATATCAACCTGCCATGCAGATCAGAGAGTATTTCATCTTCACGGAGTGGGATAATTAAAATAAGGATACTCTCTCTCAGCTGACCAACAGCTTGTCTCCCACTTCTACTTCACGGGATCTCCGATCAAATAGAGTGGGTTACCACTATGGACAACTCATGCGGTGGGTCTCAAACCCATCTCCATCGATGCATTATCTATCACATTACGTGATAGACCCTTTGTGAAGGGATCTGCCAAGTTTTTCGACGTTTGGATATAATCCAACGTAATAACTCTGGAGTTTCTCAGTTTCCTGACAGATTTTAATCTCCTCTTCACATTCCTTGAGGACTTCATATTGTCCTTAGAACTGTTTATCTTGACGATCACAGTTTGATTATCACAGTTCATCAGGATAGGGGGTATTAGTTTTTCAACCATAGGTAAGTCCATCAATAGCTCACGAAGCCACTCTGCTTCAACAGTGGCTTTGTCTAATGCTGTGAGTTCTGCTTCCATAGTTGACCTCGTTAAGATGGTCTGCTTGCAAGACTTCCAGGAAACAGCACCACCAAGACTTCCAGTCAGAGTTCGGTTCTTTCTTTCGGCCACCCCATTATACTGAGGTGAGTAGGGAGGCGTCCTCTCATGGATTATACCATGTTCCGCACAAAATAGATCAAATTCATTGGAAAAATACTCTCCACCATGATCGGACCTAAGCCGTTTAATTTTTCGATCAAGTTGGTTCTCTGCCTCAGCTTTATAGTTTTTGAAGAAAGTTAAAGCCTCATCTTTTGATTTCAGAAGATACACATATCAATATCTAGTGGAGTCATCAATAAACGTCATGAAATATCTCTTTCCACCTTTTGTCAACACGCCATTCATCTCACAAAGATCAGAATGTATAAGCTCTAGTGGCGCCAAGTCTCTTGCCTCTGCAGTCTTATGGGACTTGCGAGGTTGTTTAGCTTGCACACATACTTGGCACTTAGAGCCTTTGACAGTAGAGATTTTCGGAATTAAATTCATATTGGCTAGCCGCGTCATGCAACCAAAGTTAATATGACAAAGTCGTGAATGCCAAATATCCGACTCATTATTGTGGCAAACATTATTAATAACTTTAGTGCAAATATCTGACAAAGATAGGCGGAACAAGCCTCCGCACTCATAGCCTTTTCCAACAAATTGTCCACACTTGGAAATTACAACTTTATTGGACTCAAAAACCAACTTAAAACCATCTCGACATAAACGGGAACCGCTAACAAGATTTTTATTGATGGATGGCACATGATGAACGTTCTTCGGACGCACGGTCTTCCCCAAAGTAAACATCAGATCGACCGTACCAACACCTCGAACGATGGCATGTGACCCGTTCCCCATCAGCACGGGAGAAGTCCCTGTGGCCTGATAAGAAGAAAACATGGAGGCATCAGCACAAACATGTACATTGGCACCGGTGTCAATTAACCAATCAGGGGACTGAAATACTGAAAGGATGGTAGGAAAAATACCGTACCCTGATTATTTCATATTAGTATCACCGATGACAACATTAGCGGACTTGCCGCCCTTCTCATGTTTGCGCTCCTCATAGCGGTAAGGACACTTCGGAGCCCCGTGATTAGGATCACCGCATGTTGGGGATATACATAACAGGTAGGCCCACGAAGGGTCGAAATATCATGAAGCATGGGGCCCACACAACATGTGGGTCCAGGTCAATTTCATACAGACACACTATCCACTCGGACAAGCAGCATACTATCCACTCGACCAAGCAACATACCATCCACTCGGATGACGGCTCATCACTCGACCGTACGACTCACTCGGATATACGAAGACCAGCAGGCAGCAAGGCAGCCGGCATCTTTCTAATAGTGAGGGCTTAATAGAGGGCTGGCATTATGGCATTCATACCCCACTTTGTAACATAGGAGGTGAGGGGGTGGCGCACTCTATATAAGCCACCCCCCACCACTAGACAAGGGGGCTTCTTCCACCTCTCTCTCTTTTCACCATTAGTCTCAGGACTTAGCTCAGGCGTGGGGATCCGTTCCTCTCTCTCACACACATTGTAATCTCCGGATATATACTCAGATAAAACAAAGCCTCTCCGAAGCACGAGACGTAGGGTTGTTATCTCCACCGTGAGAGGCCCGAACTCGCTAAAACCACCGTGTCACCCATATGCATCTCGGTAGATCATGCTCCGTTATACTACCCCTATTCTACTGTCAGACTTAGAACCACGACAGTTGGCGCCCACCGTGGGGCATGGCGTCTATCGAGCCATGATGCAAATGGTTTTTTCTTCAATCTTCAACAGCGAATCAACTACGATCGCCACAGAAATTGGCCGCTAGAGCTCTGGTCATCACGCATTCGAACAAACAAAAGGACAAGGGAAGTATCCATTCGATCTAGTCTTTCCACAATACATTGTCTAACAATGAGTTTGTCTTTTCCTCCCCCAGGATCAGACGCACCCTTGCATGATCGGTCATGAAACTGAGAGGAAGAGAAAAGGGCAAGTCAATCCTCATCTTTCTTGCCTTCTCAACATGATCATCATCAATGGCAACCACTGCAAACAGCCGTTGGTGTGGGCATCCCATCGTCTCCGGCCTCATCTACGACACCATCGGCGAGCTCATACAAACGCCCCCCGGCGCGGTCCGCCGCATCGTCTCCGGCCTCATCTACTACGCCGTCGGCGAGCTCATCCAAACGCCCTCCGGCGCGGTCCGCCGCGTCGCCTCCGGCCTCGTCTACGATGCCATCGGCGAGCTCGTCCAAACACCCTCCGGCGCGGTCCGCCGCGCCGTCGAGCACGTACAAACAGCCACTTGCACGGTCCATCGCGTCGTCCCCGGCCCGTCTGCGACGTCCTCGCGCGCGGCCACCTCCTCTAGCCGGTGTCAATGGCTCTACGGTTGGGTTTGCCTTCGTCACGCATGCATGCAGGCTCACGCATATCCCACTTGCATGCACGTTGAGGAGGTGAAAGGAAATTGCTTTGATTGACGAATCAATGTCAATTAGTGCATGGCCAAGAGATGGAAACTGCCATTTCATCAATTGGGCAAGAGTTATAGCATGCAGATTCTTTGGACGTGGGCAACTCCATCAATGCCTCGTAACGTATTCTTCATGGCCCCGGACAGGCGGTCCGGCTCCTCGAGCAGCAAGACGCAGCAGCCGCAGCGTGAGACTCCTCCACCCAGTCGACTGATAGAGGGCGGCCTCCGCGCAGCGGAGACATGTCTGATTGAGCGGTTTGCTGGTTCACTTAAAAATCTCGCACTCGGACGGGTTGTTCACTCCGACTGCTAACCTGCTCCCTCGGCGAATCCTAATAATTTCCACGGCGACCATGGTCAGAGGGACACTTCTGAAATTCGCATGGATGCGGGGGCCTAATGCGGCATTCGAGAATGGCCACGTCCCCGACCACAGTACTCTCCCATCCAGTCGGAGCTACAACGGTGGAATCATTCGGAGCACAAATCTGACGCGGCGCCCTGCACGACGTCACTTGGATACATTATCATCACTCGGCAGCAGTTACAACGGCGCACGGCTCTCCGTCCTCTACACCGGCTCAACGATGCACCATGGCCACTCCGGAGAAAAGATTCGGCACTCGACAGGGATGGAGCCAAAGGAAACGTAAGACATTTGGCTATCCATCACCCGTCTCCACGGGATGCGTCTACTTCACTCGGACGCCCGCGCATCGTCATTGCGCGGGACGCATCTACTTCACTCGGACTTCCCGCGCATCGCACACCGCAGGACATGTCTACTTCACTCGACCACCCCGCGCATCGCTACTCCACGGGACGGGTCTACTTCACGGATGCCTCGCTCGCCGCCACAGCGCGGCACGCGCCTCTACTTCACCAGGACGCCCCGCGCATCGTCACTCCGGGCCACGCATCTACATCATCCGGACGCTCCGCGCGTCGCCACTCTGCGGGACGCGTCTACGTCACTCGGATGCCTCGCTCGTCGCCACTCCAGCACGCGCCTCTACTTCACCAGGATGCCCCGCGCATCGTCACTCCGCGGGACGCGTCTACGTCACTCGGACGCCTCGCATCGGTTGGTCACCTCATCACCACTCGGCCGCTCCGGGCCTCGTCAACAGGTTGGTCACCTCATAACCACTCGGCCGCCCAGTGCATCGCCACAGGTTGGTCACCTCATCACCACTCGGCCGCTCCG
>NC_041385.1:853095895-853097435 GCF_002162155.2 Triticum dicoccoides | reverse complement strand
CTCGTCCGCTCCGCGCGTCGCCACTCGGTTGGTCACCTCATCACCACTCGGCCTCTCCGCGCGTCGCCACTCGGTTAGCCACCTCATCACCACTCGGCGGCCCCGCGCGTCGCCACAGGTCGGTCACCTCATCAGCACTCGGCCGCCCCGCGCGTCGCCATCGGTTGATCACCTCATCAGCACTCGGCCGCCCCGCGCGTCGCCAATCGGTTGGTCACCTCATCACCATTCGACCGCCCTGCGCACCTTCAGACAGCTAAGTCATTTTACATTCTGTTATTTTCGTCTTCCCGAGTATTCCATAATTCACACATCAGGTTCACTCGGAGGCCACACCACCGAGTGTACCTCTACGCTCGACTACTTATTTTCACATACTTGCTTAGTACTGGTTATGTGACTCCGAAGTCCAACTTCCTTTTTTTCGCATATATCATTCACGAACACCATGTGTCGTTCTTCATTTCGAGTTTGCATCGGTCCTCCGGGGCTGCAACTCAGTCAAAACACTACACTTCCGTTTTATTTTAGCAAGTATTCCAACAAGTTCAGTAGGATTTCTCGCTTCGACAAGTGCGAACGAATCCTTCGCTCTTTTAAACTTTTGCTGGTCAACCAGCAAGCCCCTTGCACTCCCAGCGGGTGTCTATGGGTGTTATTCACACAAATCATTTCAGCACACATCAAATTTCCTCAAGAAATTATTGTGTTGACTTGTGCCATTTTTTACACAAGTTACCGCGATCACTCGACGGTCCTACGCGCCAACTTCATCGCTGCTCGGACTCGGTCTCCATACTGGTCCTAGCGCACCACAACACTGACTTTGTCGCCCTGTTGATTTCAAACACGTCCGGCCAACCCCTCTATGGAATTCTCTTCATCGTATCAATGATATAGACCTCGTCTGGCATGAGACAGATAAGTCCCTTTCATAATTAAACTTCACACTTCACTCTTTTGCGAGTTTGCTTCTTCCGAGCATCACTCGGAAGCTTCTCCTCATCTTTACCCAAATCCGACTCGATGAATTACAAATCATCCATTCAAAACTATATTTCTCATATTCCGACATGTCCGTTGTCGAAGCCTGTAGTATGCTCGGGGGCTACGCCGCACTCGGGGGCTGCATCTCATTTGGAATGACACTTTCCTAAGTGGTCGAGTACTTCATCACCAATCAGACCCTTCACTTCAACAAGTACATTCGATCCGTCACTTTGACAAATTTCATAAACACCCAGACACTCTGCGTGCCATCTTCGTTCCTACTCAAATTCAGTTGTCGCACCGGTCTTGTTGCGCCACAGCCACACTACACCGACCTTGTCGCTACATCAGCTTCAAAAGCATCTGGCTAACTCCTTCAAGGACCATTTTTGCCACTCAGCTGGACAATTAGTCCTTCACTCGGCCGCCCCGCGCATCGCCACTCGGTTTTGCACGTCTTCACCACTCGGCCGCCCCGCGCGTCGCCACTCGGTTGCGCACGTCTTCATCACTCGTCCGCCCCGCGCGTCTCCACTCGGTTTTGCACGTC